>NC_052338.1:24078535-24151023 GCF_016432855.1 Salvelinus namaycush | reverse complement strand
CGCAACAAAAGGGACCTATTCTAACCTACTCCCCACTCCCTACCTGTTCTCACTGTCTCAGCCTAGTCTACCTGACTCCCACTCCCTACCTGTCTCAGCCTAGTCTATCTGACTCCACTCCCTACCTGTCTCAGCCTAGTCTACCTGACTCCCACTCCCTACCTGTCCTCAGCCTAGTTCTACCTGACTCCCACTCCCTACCTGTCTCAGCCTAGTCTACCTGACTCCCACTCCCTACCGTCAGTCTAGTCTACCTGACTCCCACTCCTACCTGTCTCAGCCTACCTGATCCACCCCCTACCTGTCTCAGCCTAGTCTACCTGACCCACTCCTACTGTCTCAGCCTACCTGACTCCCACTCCCTACCCGTCTCAGCCTAGTCTACCTGACTCCCACCCTACCTGTCTCAGTCTAGTCACCTGACTCCCACCCCACCTGTCTCAGCCTAGTCTACCTGACTCCCACTCCCTACCTGTCTCAGCCTAGTCTACCTGACTCCCACTCCCTACCTGTCTCAGCCTAGTCTACCTGACTCCCACTCCCTACCTGTCTCAGCCTAGTCTACGGACTCCCAACCCTACCTGTCTCAGCCTACCGACCCCACTCCCTACCTGTCTCAGCCTACCTGACTCCCACTCCCTACCTGTCCAGCCTACCTGACTCCCACTCCTACCTGTCTCAGCCTACTGACTCCCCGCCTACCTGTCTCAGTCTACCTGACTCCCACTCCCTACCTGTCTCAGTCTACCTGACTCCACTCCCTACCTGTCTCAGTCTACCTGACTCCCACTCCCTACTGTCTCAGCCTAGTCTACCTGACTCCCACTCCCTACCTGTCTCAGCCTAGTCTACTGACTCCCATCCCTACCTGTCTCAGCCTAGTCTACCTGACTCCCACTCCCTACCTGTCTCATCTAGTCTACCTGACTCCCACTCCCTACCTGTCTCAGCCTACCTGACTCCCACCCCCTACCTGTCTCAGCCTAGTCTACCGACTCCCAATCCCTACCTGTCTCAGCCACCTGACTCCCACTCCCTACCCGTCTCAGCCTAGTCTACCTGACTCCCACTCCCTACCTGTCTCAGTCTAGTCTACCTGACCTCCCACTCCCTACCTGTCTCAGCCTAGTCTACCTGACTCCCACTCCCTACCTGTCTCAGCCTAGTCTACCTGACTCCCACTCCCTACCTGTCTCAGCCTAATCTACCTGACTCCCACTCCCTACCTGTCTCAGCCTAGTCTACCTGACTCCCACTCCCTACCTGTCTCAGCCTACCTGACTCCCACTCCCTACCCGTCTCAGCCTAGTCTACCTGTCTCCCACTCCCTACCTGTCTCAGCCTAGTCTACCTGACTCCCACTCCCTACCTGTCTCAGCCTAGTCTACCTGACTCCCACTCCCTACCTGTCTCAGCCTACCTGACTCCCACTCCCTACCTGTCTCAGCCTACCTGACTCCCACTCCCTTCCTGTCTCAGTCTACCTGACTCCCACTCCCTACCTGTCTCAGCCTACCTGACCTCCCTAACTCCCCTACCTGTCTCAGCCTACCTGACTCCACTCCCTACCTGTCTCAGCCTACCTGACTCCCACTCCCTACCTGTCTCAGCCTACCTGACTCCCCGCCTACCTGTCCCTCAGTCTACCTGACTCCCACTCCCTACCTGTCTCAGTCTACCTGACTCCCACTCCCTACCTGTCTCAGTCTACCTGACTCCCACTCCCTACCTGTCTCAGTCTACCTGACTCCCACTCCCTACCTGTCTCAGCCTACCTGACTCCCACTCCCTACCTATCTCAGTCTACCTGACTCCCACTCCCTACCTGTCTCAGCCTACCTGACTCCCACTCCCTACCTGTCTCAGCCTACCTGACTCCCACTCCCTTCCTGTCTCAGTCTACCTGACTCCCACTCCCTACCTGTCTCAGCCTACCTGACTCACACTCCCTACCTGTCTCAGCCTACCTGTCTCAGCCTACCTGACTCCCACTCCCTACCTGTCTCAGCCTACCTGACTCCCACTCCCTTCCTGTCTCAGTCTACCTGACTCCCACTCCCTACCTGTCTCAGCCTACCTGACTCCCACTCCCTACCTGTCTCAGCCTACCTGACTCCCACTCCCTACCTGTCTCAGCCTACCTGACTCCCACTCCCTACCTGTCTCAGCCTACCTGACTCCCCGCCTACCTGTCTCAGTCTACCTGACTCCCACTCCCTACCTGTCTCAGTCTACCTGACTCCCACTCCCTACCTGTCTCAGTCTACCTGACTCCCACTCCCTACCTGTCTCAGTCTACCTGACTCCCACTCCCTACCTGTCTCAGCCTACCTGACTCCCACTCCCTACCTATCTCAGTCTACCTGACTCCCACTCCCTACCTGTCTCAGCCTACCTGACTCCCACTCCCTACCTGTCTCAGCCTACCTGACTCCCACTCCCTTCCTGTCTCAGTCTACCTGACTCCCACTCCCTACCTGTCTCAGCCTACCTGACTCACACTCCCTACCTGTCTCAGCCTACCTGTCTCAGCCTACCTGACTCCCACTCCCTACCTGTCTCAGCCTACCTGACTCCCACTCCCTTCCTGTCTCAGTCTACCTGACTCCCACTTCCTACCTGTCTCAGCCTACCTGACTCCCACTCCCTACCTGTCTCAGCCTACCTGACTCCCACTCCCTACCCGTTTCAGTCTACCTGACTCCCACTCCCTACCTGTCTCAGCCTACCTGACTCCCACTCCCTACCTGTCTCAGCCTACCTGACTCCCACTCCCTACCTGTCTCAGCCTACCTGACTCCCACTCCCTACCTGTCTCAGCCTACCTGACTCCCACTCCCTACCTGTCTCAGTCTACCTGACTCCCACTCCCTACCTGTCTCAGCCTACCTGACTCCCACTCCCTACCTGTCTCAGCCTACCTGACTCCCACTCCCTACCTGTCTCAGCCTACCTGACTCCCACTCCCTACCTGACTCCCACTCCCTACCTGTCTCAGTCTACCTGACTCCTACTCCCTACCTGTCTCAGCCTACCTGACTCCCACTCCCTACCTGTCTCAGTCTACCTGACTCCCACTCCCTACCTGTCTCAGCCTACCTGACTCCCACTCCCTACCTGTCTCAGCCTACCTGACTCCCACTCCCTACCTGTCTCAGCCTACCTGACTCCCACTCCCTACCTGACTCCCACTCCCTACCTGTCTCAGTCTACCTGACTCCCACTCCCTACCTGTCTCAGCCTACCTGACTCCCACTCCCTACCTGTCTCAGCCTACCTGACTCCCACTCCCTACCTGTCTCAGCCTACCTGACTCCCACTCCCTACCTGACTCCCACTCCCTACCTGTCTCAGTCTACCTGACTCCTACTCCCTACCTGTCTCAGCCTACCTGACTCCTACTCCCTACCTGTCTCAGCCTAGTCTACCTGACTCCCACTCCCTACCTGTCTCAGCCTACCTGACTCCCACTCCCTACCTGTCTCAGCCTACCTGACTCCCACTCCCTACCTGTCTCAGCCTAGTCTACCTGACTCCCACTCCCTACCTGTCTCAGTCTAGTCTACCTGACTCCCACTCCCTACCTGTCTCAGCCTAGTCTACCTGACTCCCACTCCCTACCTGTCTCAGCCTAGTCTACCTGACTCCCACTCCCTACCTGTCTCAGCCTAGTCTACCTGACTCCCACTCCCTACCTGTCTCAGCCTAGTCTACCTGACTCCCACTCCCTACCTGTCTCAGCCTAGTCTACCTGACTCCCACTCCCTACCTGTCTCAGCCTAGTCTACCTGACTCCCACTCCCTACCTGTCTCAGCCTAGTCTACCTGACTCCCACTCCCTACCTGTCTCAGCCTAGTCTACCTGACTCCCACTCCCTACCTGTCTCAGCCTAGTCTACCTGACTCCCACTCCCTACCTGTCTCAGCCTACCTGACTCCCACTCCCTACCTGTCTCAGCCTACCTGACTCCCACTCCCTACCTGTCTCAGCCTAGTCTACCTGACTCCCACTCCCTACCTGTCTCAGCCTACCTGACTCCCACTCCCTACCTGTCTCAGCCTAGTCTACCTGACTCCCACTCCCTACCTGTCTCAGCCTAGTCTACCTGACTCCCACTCCCTACCTGTCTCAGCCTACCTGACTCCCACTCCCTACCTGTCTCAGCCTAGTCTACCTGACTCCCACTCCCTACCTGTCTCAGTCTAGTCTACCTGACTCCCACTCCCTACCTGTCTCAGCCTAGTCTACCTGACTCCCACTCCCTACCTGTCTCAGCCTAGTCTACCTGACTTCCACTCCCTACCTGTCTCAGCCTAGTCTACCTGACTCCCACTCCCTACCTGTCTCAGCCTAGTCTACCTGACTCCCACTCCCTACCTGTCTCAGCCTAGTCTACCTGACTCCCACTCCCTACCTGTCTCAGCCTAGTCTACCTGACTCCCACTCCCTACCTGTCTCAGCCTAGTCTACCTGACTCCCACTCCCTACCTGTCTCAGCCTACCTGACTCCCACTCCCTACCCGTCTCAGCCTAGTCTACCTGACTCCCACTCCCTACCAATCTCAGCCTAGTCTACCTGACTCCCACTCCCTACCTGTCTCAGCCTAGTCTACCTGACTCCCACTCCCTACCTGTCTCAGCCTACCTGACTCCCACTCCCTACCTGTCTCAGCCTACCTGACTCCCACTCCCTTCCTGTCTCAGTCTACCTGACTCCCACTCCCTACCTGTCTCAGCCTACCTGACTCCCACTCCCTACCTGTCTCAGCCTACCTGACTCCCACTCCCTACCTGTCTCAGCCTACCTGACTCCCCCCCTACCTGTCTCAGTCTACCTGACTCCCACTCCCTACCTGTCTCAGCCTACCTGACTCCCACTCCCTACCTGTCTCAGCCTAGTCTACCTGACTCCCACTCCCTACCTGTCTCAGCCTAGTCTACCTGACTCCCACTCCCTACCTGTCTCAGCCTACCTGACTCCCACTCCCTACCTGTCTCAGCCTACCTGACTCCCACTCCCTACCTGTCTCAGCCTAGTCTACCTGACTCCCACTCCCTACCTGTCTCAGTCTAGTCTACCTGACTCCCACTCCCTACCTGTCTCAGCCTAGTCTACCTGACTCCCACTCCCTACCTGTCTCAGCCTAGTCTACCTGACTCCCACTCCCTACCTGTCTCAGCCTAGTCTACCTGACTCCCACTCCCTACCTGTCTCAGCCTAGTCTATCTGACTCCCACTCCCTACCTGTCTCAGCCTAGTCTACCTGACTCCCACTCCCTACCTGTCTCAGCCTAGTCTACCTGACTCCCACTCCCTACCTGTCTCAGCCTAGTCTACCTGACTCCCACTCCCTACCTGTCTCAGTCTAGTCTACCTGACTCCCACTCCCTACCTGTCTCAGCCTACCTGACTCCCACCCCCTACCTGTCTCAGCCTAGTCTACCTGACTCCCACTCCCTACCTGTCTCAGCCTACCTGACTCCCACTCCCTACCCGTCTCAGCCTAGTCTACCTGACTCCCACTCCCTACCTGTCTCAGTCTAGTCTACCTGACTCCCACTCCCTACCTGTCTCAGCCTAGTCTACCTGACTCCCACTCCCTACCTGTCTCAGCCTAGTCTACCTGACTCCCACTCCCTACCTGTCTCAGCCTAGTCTACCTGACTCCCACTCCCTACCTGTCTCAGCCTAGTCTACCTGACTCCCACTCCCTACCTGTCTCAGCCTACCTGACTCCCACTCCCTACCTGTCTCAGCCTACCTGACTCCCACTCCCTACCTGTCTCAGCCTACCTGACTCCCACTCCCTACCTGTCTCAGCCTACCTGACTCCCCGCCTACCTGTCTCAGTCTACCTGACTCCCACTCCCTACCTGTCTCAGTCTACCTGACTCCCACTCCCTACCTGTCTCAGTCTACCTGACTCCCACTCCCTACCTGTCTCAGTCTACCTGACTCCCACTCCCTACCTGTCTCAGCCTACCTGACTCCCACTCCCTACCTATCTCAGTCTACCTGACTCCCACTCCCTACCTGTCTCAGCCTACCTGACTCCCACTCCCTACCTGTCTCAGCCTACCTGACTCCCACTCCCTTCCTGTCTCAGTCTACCTGACTCCCACTCCCTACCTGTCTCAGCCTACCTGACTCACACTCCCTACCTGTCTCAGCCTACCTGTCTCAGCCTACCTGACTCCCACTCCCTACCTGTCTCAGCCTACCTGACTCCCACTCCCTTCCTGTCTCAGTCTACCTGACTCCCACTCCCTACCTGTCTCAGCCTACCTGACTCCCACTCCCTACCTGTCTCAGCCTACCTGACTCCCACTCCCTACCTGTCTCAGCCTACCTGACTCCCACTCCCTACCTGTCTCAGCCTACCTGACTCCCCGCCTACCTGTCTCAGTCTACCTGACTCCCACTCCCTACCTGTCTCAGTCTACCTGACTCCCACTCCCTACCTGTCTCAGTCTACCTGACTCCCACTCCCTACCTGTCTCAGTCTACCTGACTCCCACTCCCTACCTGTCTCAGCCTACCTGACTCCCACTCCCTACCTATCTCAGTCTACCTGACTCCCACTCCCTACCTGTCTCAGCCTACCTGACTCCCACTCCCTACCTGTCTCAGCCTACCTGACTCCCACTCCCTTCCTGTCTCAGTCTACCTGACTCCCACTCCCTACCTGTCTCAGCCTACCTGACTCACACTCCCTACCTGTCTCAGCCTACCTGTCTCAGCCTACCTGACTCCCACTCCCTACCTGTCTCAGCCTACCTGACTCCCACTCCCTTCCTGTCTCAGTCTACCTGACTCCCACTTCCTACCTGTCTCAGCCTACCTGACTCCCACTCCCTACCTGTCTCAGCCTACCTGACTCCCACTCCCTACCCGTTTCAGTCTACCTGACTCCCACTCCCTACCTGTCTCAGCCTACCTGACTCCCACTCCCTACCTGTCTCAGCCTACCTGACTCCCACTCCCTACCTGTCTCAGCCTACCTGACTCCCACTCCCTACCTGTCTCAGCCTACCTGACTCCCACTCCCTACCTGTCTCAGTCTACCTGACTCCCACTCCCTACCTGTCTCAGCCTACCTGACTCCCACTCCCTACCTGTCTCAGCCTACCTGACTCCCACTCCCTACCTGTCTCAGCCTACCTGACTCCCACTCCCTACCTGACTCCCACTCCCTACCTGTCTCAGTCTACCTGACTCCTACTCCCTACCTGTCTCAGCCTACCTGACTCCCACTCCCTACCTGTCTCAGTCTACCTGACTCCCACTCCCTACCTGTCTCAGCCTACCTGACTCCCACTCCCTACCTGTCTCAGCCTACCTGACTCCCACTCCCTACCTGACTCCCACTCCCTACCTGTCTCAGTCTACCTGACTCCTACTCCCTACCTGTCTCAGCCTACCTGACTCCCACTCCCTACCTGTCTCAGTCTACCTGACTCCCACTCCCTACCTGTCTCAGCCTACCTGACTCCCACTCCCTACCTGTCTCAGCCTACCTGACTCCCACTCCCTACCTGTCTCAGCCTACCTGACTCCCACTCCCTACCTGACTCCCACTCCCTACCTGTCTCAGTCTACCTGACTCCTACTCCCTACCTGTCTCAGCCTACCTGACTCCCACTCCCTACCTGTCTCAGCCTACCTGACTCCCACTCCCTTCCTGTCTCAGTCTACCTGACTCCTACTCCCTACCTGTCTCAGCCTACCTGACTCCCACTCCCTACCTGTCTCAGCCTACCTGACTCCCACTCCCTACCTGTCTCAGCCTACCTGACTCCCACTCCCTACCTGTCTCAGCCTACCTGACTCCCACTCCCTACCTGTCTCAGCCTACCTGACTCCCACTCCTTCCCTGTCTCAGCCTACCTGTCTCCCACTCCCTACCTGTCTCAGCCTAGCTGACTCCCACTCCCTACCTGTCTCAGTCTACCTGACTCCCACTCCCTACCTGTCTCAGCCTACCTGACTCCCACGCCCTACCTGACTCCCACTCCCTACCTGTCTCAGTCTACCTGACTCCCACTCCCTACCTGTCTCAGCCTACCTGACTCCCACGCCCTACCTGACTCCCACTCCCTACCTGTCTCAGCCTACCTGACTCCCACTCCCTACCTGTCTCAGCCTACCTGACTCCCACTCCCTACCTGTCTCAGCCTACCTGACTCCCACTCCATACCTGTCTCAGCCTACCTGACTCCCACTCCCTACCTGTCTCAGCCTACCTGACTCTTTCCTACTCCCTACCTGTCTCAGCCTACCTGACTCCCACTCCCTACCTGTCTCAGCCTACCTGACTCCCACTCCCTACCTGTCTCAGCCTACCTGACTCCCACTCCCTACCTGTCTCAGCCTACCTGACTCCCACTCCCTACCTGTCTCAGCCTACCTGACTCCCACTCCCTACCTGTCTCAGCCTACCTGACTCCCAGTCCCTACCTGTCTCAGCCTACCTGACTCACACTCCCTACCTGTCTCAGTCTACCCGACTCCCACTCCCTACCTGTCTCAGTCTACCTGACTCCCACTCCCTACCTGTCTCAGCCTACCTGACTCCCACTCCCTACCTGTCTCAGCCTACCTGACTCACACTCCCTACCTGTCTCAGCCTACCTGACTCCCACTCCCTACCTGTCTCAGCCTACCTGACTCCCACTCCCTACCTGTCTCAGCCTACCTGACTCCCACTCCCTACCTGTCTCAGACTACCTGACTCCCACTCCCTACCTGTCTCAGCCTACCTGACTCTTTCCTACTCCCTACGTGTCCAGAATGCATTTAGCAACCCTCTGGAATTCTCTCTGACAGGCGTGGGAGGAGGAGGGGATGGATGGGAGGGGGATTCTCCATCTCTCTCTCGCTCTTTCTCTCCCTTTCTGTCTCTCGCTGTCTGTCTCTTCTCTCTCTCTGCTCCCTCCCTTTTATGCCCCCTTACCTCTGTCTATGTCTTTCCTCCTGTCTCTCTCTGTCTTCCCACTCTTTCTCTCCCTCTGTTTGTTCTTTCATTCTTCCCCTCAGACAGCTGTTCCACTAAGGTTACAGTACAGCTTTGGAGAGGGAGACTTTCATGTCTTCTGTTTTTTATGACACTCTGTGAATGTGCAAAGCTTTTTAATTATGCCTTTCCCAGACAGACCCCAAGGCTGCAGTGGGGCCAGACTGTCTACTGCCTCCCTTTTTCTCCCTCTATCTCTATCCCTCTTTCTCTCTCTCTACCTCCTTCTCTCTGTCCCCCCATCTCTCTGCCTCCCTCTCTCTCTCTCTCTCTTTCGCTCTCTCGCTGCCTCACTCTCTGCCTCCCTCTCTCACTCTCTGCCTCCCTCTCTCACTCTCTGCCTCCCTCTTGTTCTCTCTCATTCTGCAGTCTCCCTTTTCAGTCTGTATCTCTCTCTTTCTCTTCGCAGTCCCTCCCTTTTCTGTGTCTTGCCCTCTCTCTCTCTTTCTCTCTCTGCCTCCCTCTCTCTCTCTCTCTTTCTCACTCTACCTCCTTTTCAATCAAATCAATCAAATGTATTTATAAAGCCCTTTTTACATCAGCAGATGTCACAAAGTGCTATACAGAAACCCAGTCTAAAACCCCAAACAGCAAGCAATGCAGATGTAGAAGCACGGTGGCTAGGAAAAACTCCCTAGAAAGGCAGGAACCTAGGAAGAAACCTAGAGAGGAACCAGACTCTGAGGGGTGGACAGTCCTCTTCTGGCTGTGCCGGGTGGAGATTATAACAGTACATGGCCAAGGTGTTCAAACGTTCATAGTTCACCAGCAGGGTCAAATAATAATAAGAATAAGAATAATCACAGTGGTTGTAATGTGTGCAACAGGTCAGCACCTCATGAGTAAATGTTAGTTGGTTTTTCATAGCCGAGCATTCAGAGTTAGAGACAGCAGGTGCGATAGAGAGAGAGAGTCGAAAACAGCAGGTCTGGGACAAGGTAGCACATCCTGTGAACAGGTCAGGGTTCCCTAGTCGCAGGCAGACCAGTTGAAACTGGAGCAGCAGCACGACCAGGTGGACTGGGGACAGCAAGGAGTCATCAGGCCAGGTAGTCCTGAGGCATGGAGGGAGAGGCAGAGAGAGAGAATTAGAGAGAGCATACTAAAATTCACACAGGACACCGGATAAGACAGGAGAAATACTCCAGATATAACAGACTAACCCTAGTCCCCCGACACAATTGCAGCATAAATACTGGAGGCTAAGACAGGAGGGGTTGGGAGACACTATTCTGACTCACTAACCCATCTCTCTGTGTGTTTCAGCACAATAAACCCCTCTACTCCTTTGAGGACAACGCTGACTACGTCTATGATGTCATGTGGTCCCCTGTGCACCCAGCTCTGTTTGCCGCCGTGGACGGGATGGGCCGTCTGGATCTGTGGAACCTCAACAATGACACAGAGGTGACTGTGGGTGTGTGTGTGTGTCGGTTTGTGTTAGACAGAGACAGAGAGAGAGAAACATGTCTCATGCTCTGTTACTGTATTGTTCTGGCATGTGTGCATGTCCTCGTGTGTGTGTGTGTGCCTGTTTTGTGTGTGTGTGGGGGGGGGGGGGGGGTGCTTGTTTGTATGTGTGTATTCGTCTGTGTTTCTGTGTGTGTATTTGTCCCCAGAGCCTCTCATGTTGGTGTGGAGCCAAACCACACAGCCACCAGCAGTCCCAGCAGCCCTCTCTCAGTGTGGGCGTTCCCTTCCCCACAAGTTCTCCCTAAATCAGACCGGTGACATCTCCTCACTCCGCTCCCATCAAACGCCCCATCAACGCTCCCACAACCAACCCATAACACTCCCATCTCCAAACCCCTCAAACCTTGGCTTCCACAACCGATCCCTCCCACCAAACGCCCCTAACCATCCCCTAACGCTCCCTTCTCCAAACCCCTCCACCTAGGTTCCCTCAACCAATCCCTCAAACCAAATTCCCCATCAACGCTCCCATAACCATCCCCTAACGCTCCCTTCTCCTCCCCTCCCCACTCAACCATGTCACACCAGTACCCAAACACTCCCACAACCATCATCTAACACTCCTACAACTATCCCATAATGCTCTCCTCCACTCCAACCATGTCCAAACCCTGTCCCAGCAGCCCACAGACCACTCTTTTTCAGTCCCATGCAGAAGATAGAAATACTTATTTTAGATCTAAACATTAGTTTGATAGTCGACCCTGGATTTGTCACTTGACCCTGGATTTGTCACTTGACCCTAGATTTGTCACTTGACCCTGGATTTGTCACTTGACCCTGGATTTGTCACTTGCCCCTGGATGTCTTCTCTCATGGTTACATCCCAAATGGCACCCTATTCCCTAAACACTGAGGATACAAAACATTATGAACTCCTGCTCTTTCCATGAAAAAGACTGACCAAGTGAATCCAGGTGAAAGCTATGGTCCTTTATTGATGTCACTTGTTAAATCCACTTCAATCAGTGTAGATGAAGGGGGGAGACAGGTTCAATATTCTTTTTAAGCCTAGAAACAATTGAGAAATGGATTGTGTATGTGTGCCATTCAATGGGCAAGCAATAGATTTAAGTGCCTTTGTACTGTATGGTAGTAGGTGCCAGGCGCACCAGTTTGTGTCAAGAACTGCAACACTGCTGGGTTTTTCTCGCACAACAGTTTCCCGTGTGTATCAAGAATGGTCCACCACCCAAATAACAGACAGCCAACTTGACACAACTGTGGGAAGCATTGGAGTCAGCGTTGGCCAGCATCCCTGTGGAACGCTTTCGACACCTTGAAGAGTCCCTGGCCTGACTAATTGAGGCTGTTCTGGGGGCAAAAAGTGGTGCAACTCAATATTAGGAAGGTGTACCTAATGTTTAGTACACTATAATGCACTACTTTTAATGCCCATAGTGAGAAGAGAGCCATTTTGGGCACAGCCATAGTAATTGATCACAACTAAAAATATGTTATTTATGGCATGTGTTGTCAGGGTAAAGGTATGCTAGGTTACAGAGAAAGCTACTCCACCCCTAACCTCTTGGTGCCAGTATGCTGCTTTTCTAGATAGCCCAGTCCTTGGTCTTTGCCCCGCCTTGTTGGGCAAGTCTTCAATCACTATGTAGCATTGTTGAATACACCCACAGTCTGACATCTAGGCTATCACACCCATAGGTAGAAAGGGAACGTGCCTGATCAGAAAACCAATGTTGCATTTCAAAATTGGTTAAAATTAGGTTAGGTTTAGGTGGTTAAGGTTAGGGTTAAGGTAGGGTTAAGTTTTAGTTTTTGGCTAGTCGGTATGTCAATGGGATGCTGGTCAGAAATGGATTCACAGCCTTAGTCTCTCCCAGGTAGGAGGGCTCCCTCCAGTCCTGTCACGACAAACTAAACCATCTTAAGGTGGAATAACCAAAACACCGCGCTTCTCCCCCAGAGGCATTGGCCCTCTGTCTACGTTGAGTTACCGAGGGGCGTGGAGGGGCGCGGGGGGCACGGAGGTCTCCCTTTCATGGCTCAGGTCAAAGTAGAGATGAAAGGGGCAACCGCTCCCTCTTTTTGGCGTTTCCACAGATACCGTGTCCACAGACCCTCCTCTCTAATTATAAATCTGGTCTCTCGCATCCTATCTCCACCATTCCTCTCTCCCATTTTTTACCTCGGACCCAGCTCTTTGATAGGAGCTGTGACATTTTGGCCTTGCACTTTTGGAACTATACCATTGGTTCCATTTGCTTCAATCAAGCACAGCCAGCTAAAGATTTCCAAAACTATTTGAACTCAGGTCTAATGAACAGAGACCCTTTAACCCATCCTCTAACAGGGACAGGTGACTGGGGAGGAGACACACAGCTGTAGATGTTCCTTCCTTCAGTATTTCAGCAACAGCAGGCTCTTCAGTGTAGTCTGGAGGAACACTTCGTTAACTCTCTCTCTCTTTCTCTCTCTCTCTCTCTCTCTCTCTCTCTCACACACACACACACACACACACACACACACACACACACACACACACACACACACACACACACACACACACACACACACACACACACACACACACACACACACACACACACACACACACACACACACACACAGACTCACTCTCGCTCCCTCTTTCTCTCTCTCTCTCTCTCTCTCTCACACACACACAGACACACACAGACACACACACACACACACACACACACACACACACACACACACACACACACACACACACACACACACACACACACACACACACACACACAGAGACTCACGCTCCCTATTTCTCTCTCTCTCTCTCACACACACAAACACACACACACACACACACACGCACACACACACACACACACACAGACACAGACACACATACAATCTGAGATAGGAGTTCACATTGTTGCTAATGGCAACAGCCCTCCATTGTTATGGACATATTAAAAACACGCAGCCATCATAACGACATTAGCCTAGCGGTGGAGGGCGGCCTGGTTCTCATTTCCCCTTCACAAACACACAGCCAATTTAAGCAGCGAGTCTGGTGGAAGCTTCCAGTCAATCTAAGAGCAGCCAGTCTGTGGTTAGCCCTGCTCTAGCGCGGGGAAGCTGTCGTATTAGCCGACGTGATGCCGAGGCTTCTGTCTCCAACGACGACATGTGTCATAAACTAATCCTGTCTATCATATGCAATAGTGCTTTAGCAGGCCTTGATAGCAGACATAATCATATATAGACTGGTCCCAGATCTGATTCTGTTTTAGCCAACCCCTTTGGCCGGAGTGCAATAACTAATGCACAAACTGATCTGGGATTGGGCTATTACTCTGGGGCTGCGCCTCAAATGGAACCCTATGCCCTACACATGGAACCCCAAATGGAACCCTATGGCCCATGGCAAAAGTAGTGCCCTATGTAAGGAATAGGGTGCCATTTGGTATCATCTGTGTTGATTAGTCCTGAGCAGCCTAAGGCCCACAGGCTGTGGTGGGTATTGTTTTAATGGGCTTTATGAAGATTTATGTGGCTCATTAAAAGTTTCATATTGTTATTTCACATGGAGCTGAAGCAGACGTATGTTTACTGGATGAAGACCCAGTCTGGCTGTGAGAATGTACTAAACATGTACCGATCTGCTGGTGGCAATGTCATTATACTGTTACAGCTATGAGTGAAACCTGAAATAGTAGTACTGAGTTTTTCCTTGCCACTGTCGCCTTCACTTGCTCTCTGGCAGTTCAGGCTGTACCTTTAGGAATAAGTATGTTTGTATAACTGAAATGTACTATGTGGATCAAATTGGATGGATGGATTGACTGGTGTAACCGTGTGAGCCCCAGGTTCCCACAGCCAGTGTGACCATCGAGGGAGCCTCCGCCCTAAACAGGGTGCGCTGGGGGTCGGGGGGCAAGGAGGTTGCCGTGGGTGACTCAGAGGGCCGTTTGTGGATCTACGACGCAGGAGAGGTATGATATGAACACTATGACTGAGTCTCAAATGGCCCACTACATCTGACCAGAGCCCTATAGGGTGCATTGTGTAGGGATCAAGGTGCCATCAGGGTGCCAACACAAAGTAAGCCCACGTTACTTCATGGAACTCAAGTGAACTTCACCTGCCCTGCCTTTCTTGATCAGCATTGTCTACATCAGAGTGAGTTAGCAGAACACATGTTTTCTTGTGAATGTTAACACCGGTACTACATAAGAAACTTGTAAGAGTATCGTTAGATAAACACTGTTTACATTTGAGTAAGCAAAACTTTAGTTTTCTAGGGAATGTTACAGTAATACTGTATAATGGGTTATACAGGGTTAGGTGGTATGTAATATTAAGCATAGAGGAAAAATGTGGTGTCATATAAGTTAGTTTGTTATGTACTATTAACCACAGAGAAAAACATCAACAATGTAGTTTTATCTCTATGGTATTAACATTCTCAAGAATCCAGTTGTTTGGAGATTTTCTCTGTTACATGTCACAATGGACAGAGCTACGCCACTGAGTTACATGAAAAAGTATGTACCCTTACAAAAAAACACATGAACAAATCACATGAATGCATTGATTTTTTTACATTTTCACATCAGACACGTGGTTTTCGGACACCTGTGAAGTTTCATGTACATTTTTCAGGTTTTTTCCCCTCCTGATTTTTATTTTTTTTCGCTTATTTTTTTTCTTCCCACAAGTTTCTTTTTTCCGTTTCTTTTTCACCACTTCCAGCTTCATCTGGTCTCCCATCCAGGGACCGATCAGGACCGACCCAGTGGGATGCAGGGTGCTACAGTATGTTGCTGGAATGAGTGTGCCAAAACATGCACCTGGAAAAAAGGCAGCCACAGTATAGGCCAGGGTAACAACCAAAGAGAGGGAAAATTGCAGGAACGAGGGAGGCGTTTTATTTAATCACGCTGTCATAAAAATATATCACTTTTTTGCATCCATTTACAATTCATTTGTTCTCGCATTTTGAAATGATTTCCTTGCAATTTTTTGTTTTGCTATCAATACTTATGGGTTCATATTTTGCTTTCAATATCATTATTTTTGTTTGCAATACTAAGAATTTTGTTCTTGACTTCAGAAGTTTTGCTTGATATTAATGGCACAAAAATAACTCTTTGCACCATATGGTGCGGCAGGTAGCCTAGTGGTTAGAGTGTTGGGCCAGTAACCGAAAGGTTTCTGGATCGAATCCCTGAGCTGAAAAGGTAAAAATCTGTCGTTCTGCCCCTGAACAAGGCAGTTAACCTACTGGTTGGATGTCATTTTAAGTAAGAATTTGTTCTTAACTGACTTGCCTGGTTAAATATATAATTACTCTATTAAAGGTGTTTAAAGCAATACATTAATTGCACTATAACGGTGACAAACGGGCCTACGTAAAGCTGTCGCAACAGCAGTCTCAACATCTTATCACTGCTACACCTGACTATCAGCTGAGCCTTGTCGGGCAGCGAAACAGTTCATTCAGCCAAATTTACTGCCTTTTAAAAAACATAGCTGATATGGCTGACTTGCTTAAACAAATGTGGTTTCTACTGACAATTGAGATGTACAAAATATGGCATAAGGGGACGACAAGCAGATAAGAGGCAATCCGTAATTTTGATTAAGACATTAATGAGCGAGCTAGGACGGACGTAGTCAATATAACTGTTTGTTCAGAAATGTACAGCGACAGAATTCAGAACATGGGCCGTTCTTACAGTGTTTTCCCTGTACACCAAGTCAGAAAAGTAGGATAAGTAAAGGGGGCATATAAGCAGACAATGAAAGCTCTTACAATATTCAATGATTACATTTCTACAAAATGTAGATTTTGCAGTACCGAGTTAAGTTGTTTTGAGCGCGGCACGAATCATGCTTCATTGACAGCATGGCCAATGTTGAATGTTTATAATTTTAAACTAGGAAAAGAGACCCTTAATCTTAGACTTGGTACCACACAGCCGCTCCACTGAATATCAGGCTAGTGATTTATTTGCAATGCTTGCAGTTAGCCACAGATTCCTTCCAAACCACTCATTGTTGAATTTGCAATTTCCAACTTGTGTAATGTTTATGTCCAATAGCCAATCAGCATCGATACGTTTTATCTATAATTTCTCTTCATTATTTCTCTTCACATGACAAGGATTAAAAAGGATTCGCCAGTAGATTGTCGACTTGATTCATGGTGATGACTGCTAGATAAGATTTTGAAAGTATGATGTAGATATAACGTGATTCTCCTCTATCCCTCCTATATTCTTCTTTCTTTTAAAACGGACTCCACATGACTTTTACCTTCAGCACAAAGTGGCCAACCTCCCTGACTCCCATGTTTGCAGGGCTCTTTTTGGGCTCTAGTTTGTGCCTTGTGTGTGTGTGCTGTCTTGGGTGCCTTCTGTAGTGTGGTAATTGGAGAGGCTGGGTTTAACGTGTGGTCAGTCCATGGCTGTCCCAAATGGCATCCTATCCTCTATATAGTCACTACTTTTGACCAGGGCTCTGGTCAAAAGTAGTACACTATTTAGGGAATAGGGTGCAATTTGGGACGCACCCCTTCTCTCTCTCCCTCTCTTGATCCCTCGTTCTCTCCCTCTCTCTCCCTCCCTCTCTATTTATCTCTCTCCCTCTCTCTCTCTCTCTCTCTCTCCCTCCCTCTGTCTCTCTCCCTCTTTCTCCCTCTCTGTTGGTTGATGGTAATGGTGGCTCATAAATAAAGCCTCCAGTGAAGTTTGAATGGTTTTTATTTCCTGGAAGGAGTGAAGCTAGCAAACAGCGTAAAGAAAGAGATAAAACTAGAATGGATTGGGATGAAGGTCTAGCAACAATGCAACACGATGGAATGTGGAGAGGCAATAGTCCTGCTGATCGGTACAGTCATACTATGCATCCCAAATGGAACCCTTTTCCCTATATAGTGCACTACTTTTGATCATGGCCCATAGGGATTAGGGACAAAATCACATTTGGGACAAAATCATAGTAGGCTGTTTATTATATTCAAAATCAATGATATCATTATATTATAATATTACACCAGGTTGTAATTATCAAATATAATTTGTTCTCAATTACCTGGCTAAACAAAGGTTAAATAAATATTCTGACATACACTCCATTACCAAAAGTATGTGGACACTTGCTCATCGAACGTCTCATTCCAAAATCATGGGCATTAATATGGAGTTGGTCCACCGTTTGCTGCTATAACAGCCTCCACTCTTCTGGGAAGGCTGCCCGCTAGATGTTGGAACATTGCTGCTATAACAGCCTCCACTCTTCTGGGAAGGCTGTCCGCTAGATGTTGGAACATTGCTTCTATAACAGCCTCCACTCTTCTGGGAAGGCTTTCCACTAGATGTTGGAACATTGCTGCTATAACAGCCTCCACTCTTCTGGGAAGGCTTTCCACTAGATGTTGGAACATTGCTGCTATAACAGCCTCCACTCTTCTTGGAAGGCTTTCCACTAGATGTTGGAACATTGCTGCTATAACAGCCTCCACTCTTCTGTGAAGGCTGTCCGCTAGATGTTGGAACATTGCTGCTATAACAGCCTCCACTCTTCTGGGAAGGCTGTCCGCTAGATGTTGGAACATTGCTGCTATAACAGCCTCCACACTTCTGGGAAGGCTTTCCACTAGATGTTGGAACATTGCTGCTATAACAGCCTCCACTCTTCTTGGAAGGCTTTCCACTAGATGTTGGAACATTGCTGCTATAACAGCCTCCACTCTTCTGGGAAGGCTGTCCGCTAGATGTTGGAACATTGCTGCTATAACAGCCTCCACTCTTCTGGGAAGGCTGTCCGCTAGATGTTGGAACATTGCTGCTATAACAGCCTCCACACTTCTGGGAAGGCTGTCCGCTAGATGTTGGAACATTGCTGCTATAACAGCCTCCACTCTTCTGGGAAGGCTGTCCGCTAGATGTTGGAACATTGCTGCAATAACAGCCTCCACTCTTCTGGGAAGGCTGTCCGCTAGATGTTGGAACATTGCTGCTAAAACAGCCTCCACTCTTCTGGGAAGGCTGTCTGCTAGATGTTGGAACATTGCTACAGGGATTTGCTTCCATTCAGCCACAAGAGCATTAGTGAGATCAGGCACTGATTCTGGGTGATTAGGCCTGGCTCGCAAGTCAGTGTTCCAATTCATCACAAATGTATTCGATGGGGTTGAGGTCAGGGCTCTGTGCAGGCCAGTCAAGTTCTTCCACACCGATCTCGACAAACCATTTCTGTATGGACCTTGCTTTATGCACGGGGGCATTGTCATGCTGAAACAGGAAAGGGCCTTTCCCAAACTGTTACCACAAAGTTGGAAGCACAGAATCGTCTAGAATGTCATTGTATGCTGTAGTGTTAAGATATCCCTTCACTGGCCTCCCGAGTAGCGCAGTGGTCTAAGGCACTGCATCGCGGTGCAAGCTGTGCCACTAGAGATCCTGGTTTGAGTTCAGGCTCTGTCGCATGGGTCTGTCCGTGACCGGGAGACCCATGAGCGGCACACAATTGGTCCAGTGTCGTCCGGATGCGGGAGGGTTTGACCCAGGGATGTTCTTGTCCCATCGCGCTCTAGTGACTCCTGTGGCGGGCCGGGCGCATGCACGCTGACACGGTTGCCAGGTGTAGGGCGTTTCCTCCGACACATTGGTGAAGCAGTGCGGCTTGGTTGGGTCATGTTTCAGAGGACACTCGGCTCTAGACCTTCGCCTCTCCCAAGTTCGTACGGGAGTTGCAGCAATGAGACAAGGTGGTAACTACCAATTGGATACCACGAAATTGGGGAGAAAAGGGGTAAAAAAAACATATTACAAAAAAAAAATATATATATATATATATGATTTCCCTTCACTGGAACTAAGGGGCCTAGCCCGAACCATGAAAAACAGCCCCAGACCATTATTCCTCCTCCACCAAACTATACAGTTGGCATTGAGGCAGGTAGCGTTCTCCTGGCATCCGCCAAACCCAGATTCGTCCGTCAGACTGCCAGAAGGGGAAGCATGATTCGTCACTCCAGAGAACGAGTTTCCACTGCTCCAGAGTCCAATGGTGGTGAGCTTTACACCACTCCAGCCGACGCTTGGCATTGCGCATGGTGATCTTAGGCTTGTGTGCGGCTGCTCGGCCATGGAAACCCATTTCATGAAGCTCCCGACGAACAGTTATTTTGCTGACGTTGCTTCCAGAGTCAGTTTAGTGAGTGTTGCAACCGAGAACAGATGATTTTTACGCGTTTCAGCACTGAGACAGTCCCGTTCTGTGAGCTTGTGTGGCCTACCACTTCGCGGCTGAGCCGTTGTTGCTCCTAGACGTTTCCACTTCACAATATCAGCACTTACAGTATATTTATTTTTATTGAACCTTTATTCAAGTCAGTTAAGAACAAATTCTTATTTACCATGACAACCTACCAAAAGGCAAAAGGCCTCCTGCGGGGACGGGAGATTACAAATAAAATATAAATATAGGACGAAACACACATCACGATAGGAGAGACACCATAATGAAGTAGTTCATTATCCTGAATTATATTTTCAGAGAATACAAATAAATGTCTCTGGTGTGTGAGATGGTACAGTAATATGGAATGAATATGTGGATAGTTTCTTGTTACTGGCTTTGTTTTGTGTTCTCAGAGGTTTTATAGTTCATGTTGCTTGACCTCGTTAAGTGCTCTGTAAATACTTTCATTGGCTTTCCCTGTAACCTATAATTGATTGTAATTCCCATAAAAGCGTTACCCTGGGTGCCAGCCGGTTTCTGCTTTAGCCAACTCGACTTGTTGTCGTCTTGCCAAATGACGTAGATAGCGCCATTGAATAGATCAGCTTTAATATTGCAGATAGAGTGTGGCTTCTATCAATGTAATTATCTGCATCATTTCCAATCCCCCATGTATTTGGGAGTAAATATCTTTTGGGGGATACATATACTGTAACAAGAGTGTGCAAAGCTGTCATCAAGGCAAAGGGTGGCTACTTTGAAGAATCTCAAATAAAATATATTTAGATTTGTTTAACACTTTTTTGGTTATTACAATGTAGAAAATAGTAAAAATCAAGAAAAACCTTGAATGAGTAGGTGTGTCCAAACTTTTGACTAGTAGTGTATATGTATGTTGTTTTATCCTTCTGTTTTTATTGTAGTGTATACAGGGCCCTCTTGTAAAATAGATGTTTAATCTCAATGTGACTCCCTGTTTAAATAAAGGTTCAATAAATTTTTTATAAATAAAATACAGTACATTTGGAAAGTTTTCAGACCCCTTCCCTTTTGCCACAATTTGTTATGTTACAGCTTTATTTTAAAATGGATTAAATCCAAAAAAATGCATCATCAATGTACACACAATACCCCACAATGACAAAGCTAAAACACGATTTTAGAAATGTTTTCAAATTTATTTTTAAAAATTCATTAAGTATTCAGACCATTTGCTATGATTGAACATGATTTGGAAATGCACACACCTGTCTATATAAGGTCCCACAGGTGCATGTCAGTGCATGTCAGACAAAACCCAAGCCATGAGGTCGAAGGAATTTGAGCTCTGAGACAGGATTGTGTCGAGGCACAGATCTGGGGAAGGGTACCAAAACATTTCTGCAGCATTGAAGGTCCCCAAGAATACAGCGGCCTCCATCATTCTTAAATGGAAGAAGTTCGGAACCACCAAGACTCCTAGAGCTGGCTGCCTGGCCAAACTGAGCAATCGGGGGAGAAGGGCCTTGGTCAGGGAGGTGATCAAGAACCCGATGGTCACTCTGACAGAGCTCCAGAGTTCCTCTGTGGAGATGGGAGAACCTTCCAGAAGGACAACCAGCTCTGCAGCACTCCACCAATCAGGCCTTTATGGTAGAGGCCAGACGGAAGCCACTCCTCAGTAAAAGGCACATGACAGCCCGCTTGGAGTTCACCAAAAGAAACCTAAAGGACTCTCAGACCATGAGAAACAAGATTGTCTGGTCTGATGAAACCAAGATTGAACTCTTTGGCCTGAATGCCAAGCATCACGTCTGGAGGAAACCTGGCACCATCCCTACGGTGAAGCAAGGTGGTGGCAGCATCATGCTGTGGGGATGGTTTTCATTGGCAGGGACTGGGAGACTAGTCAGGATTGAGTGAAAGAGAATGGAGCAAAGTACAGAGAGATCCTTGATGGAAACCTGCTCCAGAGCGCTCAAGACCTCAGACTGGGGGCAAAGGTTCACCTTCCAACAGGACAACGATCCTAAGCACACAGCCAAGACAACGCAGGAGTGGTTTTGGGACAAGTCTCTGAATATCCTTGTTGCCCAGCCAGAGCCCGGACTTGAACCCAATCGAACATCTCTGGAAAGACCTGAAAATAGCTGTTTAGCGACGCTCCTCATCCAACCTGACAAAGCTTGAGAGGATCTGCAGAGAAGAATGGGAGAAACTCCCCAAATACAGGTGTGCCAAGCTTTTAGCGTCATACCCAAGAAGACTCGAGGCTGTAATCACTGCCAAAGGTGCTTCAACAAAGTACTGAGTAAAGAGTCAGAATACTTTTGTAAATGTGATATTTTCAGGTTTTTTTTAACTAAATTTGCAAACATTTATAAAATCCTATTTTTGCTTCGTCATTATGGGGTGTGTAGATTATGGGGCGTATAATCCATTTTAGAATAAGGCTGTAACGTAACAAAATGTTGAAAAAGTCAAAGGGTCTTAATACTTTCCGAATGCACTATCCATACTATATACATTTTACGGACACATTATATTTTACATTAGCTATCTATTTTTTTTTTGTTAAAAGTAGAGCACCAAATAGGGAGTTAGTGTATTGATGATGATTTCCCTGAGGAGGATAAGTTCTGAGGGTTTAAAATGGCCGCTGTCCCCTCCCACCTCCTTATTGCTGGTTAATTATAGCCTGCAAAGTGGTAACCGTAGTGACAGCCTGGGTGGCAGCCACGGCAAGCAACCAACCAACCAAGTGGCCTTTCCCATTTGACTTTCACAGCAGTGCTTCGCAATGACAGGTTACTGGAGGTCACAGTCATACAAAACCTGTAAGGAAGGAAACAACGTTCTAAGCAGTTAACGCGTGTGCATTTCACTGACCATTGACTAGATTAGCTTGAAACTTCAAGTAAAAGCTACAATTGCATTTCTTCTAGGGTCCTCGATTCTTCAGGGACTTTTGGTAATGTGAAATGTAAATGTAGTGGACAGTAAACAAGGAGACCACAGATTTAGACCATGAACAGAATCATACATATACTCGACTGTATTTGCTCATGAGGCTGATAAACCAGCCAATCAGATCCTGACAAAGACTCAGTTATTGGTCAAAACATAATCTATTGTTTAGAAAAATACCATTGGGGATATCTAGCAGTGTGAAGGTGGATATATTTCGTTTTTGTCTCTGTGGTTCCTCCTAGCTGGCAGTGCCCCACAGTGAGGACTGGGCACGTTTCGCCCGTACCCTGATGGAGATCAAGGCCAACCGGGCCGACGGCGAGGAGGAAGGGCCTGTGGAACTGACGCCATAGGATTGAACGAATCACTGCAGGATCCAATGGGATCAGCGAGCATCGCCAGGCACACTGGGCGGGTCACTAGGCGATCCAGCTCATCAGAAGGCTTTGTTCTCACACCTTTATGACATGATTACACACACCTGTCAAAGCAGCAGCATGTGTTTCTAGACCCCGCCCCCCGCCGTCTCTCTGTGACAGCTACGGGTCGTGTTCTCCTGTTCAGCCGTTGCTGACGCATGCCAGATCTTACAACACTTGGATAGGCATTTTACGTATCAGCTAACCACATCATATGTTATAGTAATCTGGTGCCCGACTGCACAGTCGATGAAGTGGCAAGCAACCATTGGTTGATGCACGCAATGTCTGAGCAGGGGAAAACGACCACTATTCCAGCAGTGTGTTCAGGCTACAACGTGCTTTCTCTCTACTGTATTAACATAACTGTTTTTGTGTTCATTTATGTTAATATATGTTAGTCGTATAAGCACCTCGGGCCTCTTTATAATTTACTATATTAATTATTTATTGATTCACTTACTGTATGTGGTCAGTTGTCTTACAGTGCTCAGAACCTAAGTGAATCCCATATCCAATCATAGGTCTTACTACAGCTGTGAAACTAGCAGTGAGAACAGTTCGACAGGGCCTATAGGTCTCTATGCTGTCATGTTACAGAAGTCTCATGTTCACAGTGCTTTTGTTGTGCTTTTCTCAGTATCCAACGTGCATGTAACACATTTATAGGTTCTTACAGCTTCATAGATATGTTCTAATATGTTGTGGATGTCTGTAACTGCTTTATGTCAATGTTATAGGGCTCTAATGTGAGGATTATTGCACTGTCCATGGCTACAGGCCTAAGAAACAAATTCTAGTTTAGCACTTTGTTTAGAGTGTGTGCCCGCTGTTTATCATGATATATCTGCCAATAAATCATGGCTGAAGAACTGTTAACTTGTTGTTGAACTACATAGTGTCACAAGTTGGACATTTGTCTGTTATGATTCTCTCTTACCAGGTGTCAAGCTTTTCTCTGAATTGTCGCAGCACAACATACCACCTTGTAAAAGAACACACACTTTGTTTACTAACGTTAGACGTTTCTCTTTCATTTTATTAGTACATGTACACTGAGTGTACAAAACATTGACAGGCTGACCAGGTGAATCCAAATGAAAGTTACTGTATGATCCCTTATTGATGTCACCTGTTAAATCCACGTCAATCAGCGTAGGCAAAGGGGAGGAGACAAGTTAAAGAAGGATTTTTAAGCCTGGAGACAATTAAGACATGAATTATGTATGTGTGCCATTCAATGGGCAAGACAACAGATTTAAATGCCTTTGAACGGGGTATGGTAGTAGGTGCCAGGCGCACCGGTTTGAGTGTGTCAAGAACTGCAACACTGTTGGGTTTTTCACACTCAACAGTTTCCCGTGTGTATCAAGAATGGTCCACCACCCAGAGGACACCCAGCCAACTTGACAGAACTGTGGGAAGCATTGGAGTCAACATGGGCCGGCATCCCTGTGGAACGCTTTCGACACCTTGTAGAGTCCATGCCCCGACGAATTGAAGCTGTTCTGGGGGCAAAAGGGGGTGCAACTCAATATTAGGAAGGTGTTCTTAATGTTTAGTACACTCAGTGTATATCAATATTGCTGCCATACATACAGTAAGGCACAATTATTACACACCATATAATACTCCTCTCCTGTACAAGTTTAAATACGGGCGTCTTGCATGACAACGAGCAGCTAGTATAGTATAGTGTACTATAGAGTAATGTAGTGTAGCGTAGTATAGCTAGTCAGTGACATCTTTCTGCTCTGCTGTGCCCTGACTCTTTAAATAGACATTAATTCAACACACAACACAGTTTGAGCTGACAGACAAGTCAACTTAGGATAACAGGCAGTACAGTACCGTAGTAGTAGTAATACCGTGTGCAAATGGTGGTAACACTGAACACTATGTATTACATTCAAGTGTTTGGTCAATATTTTTCATGATCAAGATTATTCCTGTTTTTGCTTCACAGTATCCAAAAAGCAACTCGGCGAACCGTATCAATATGAAAATATGTCTCTCTGTTCGTTCTCATATGTACAGTGGAATCATTGTTCGGATGTGCATGCTTGTGTTACTTTCCCCATCGATAACATCACATTTAACATGGAAATAAAAACATGTCCATTTGACGGATAGAACCTCAACAGAATAAGCTCTAATCAGACAAACTCTCTGGTGAAAGACAGTAAAATCACCTTATATGGTTAGGCCGGGATTCAAACAAAGGCTTTTTTGTCGACAAGCACATTGCACTGTCAACCGGACATTGACATTCATGGTAAACGCTATGCATGTCGGCTCAAGCATAAATGACCTTCAAAAATCAAGTGCAATGCGCTTGTTGACAATGCATCTTTGAATGAGTCCCGGCTTTAGTGATGATGTAATGAGGAAGCAGTCCAGGTCTAATTCAAGTCCTGGCCAGACCCTCTCCAACTCTGTTAAAAGACAGACCAGAACGACACCACTCTAGACACACAATGTCAGTACTGTAGCTATCACTTAGGGCTATATCTAATCAGTATCACGGAAATTCAGCGTTACAGCGTGATTTCAATTTAATGGCAACGCTTCCGCGTCAGAGGAGACTGCATTCATGGTAAATGCTGCAGATGTCGGCTCAATAGGAAATTATTTTTACATTTCTAGCTTCAGCGACACAGATTGAATAGAGCCCTTGATCGCCACAATAAGACTAACTCAAAAAGTCATCTTTACGGGTAGATGAGACTAAAACAGAAGCTAAACCAACCTGGTGTGTTTTTAGAGCATGACGTATAAAGGTTGTTTCAAGCATTTCTTAATATTTTTTGTTGTTGTCTCATATCAACTAAAACATAGATACATATTTTCCTTTAAAGCCTAACATCATACTAGTCAGAATGTGCCTCTCTTTCGGGTGGAATATTCAAAGTGCTCAACGGGGCGGGGGTGGGAGGGAGAGGGTGTAACGATTGCGCGTGTGCTCTATTCTGCCCCCTACGTGTGATCAGAGGAAGTTCAATTCAAGGGGCGTCCTCCTTGGACGGGGGGATTACATGTACGTTGTATCTTGGGAGGTGGAGTCCAAATTTGCTTTCGATGCCAGCGAACGTAGCCATGGCCAACCTGAAGCCTCCGATGTGGTCGGGACTGGGCGCCGGCATGCTGATCCGAGACTTGGGAGTCGGCTCCGAGCCAGATGGTTTTCTGTGGTGTGGAGAGAGAGGGAGGGGGAGGAGAGAGAGGGTAAAGGAGGGAGCAGGGAGGTGGAGAGAGGGAGGGGGAAGAGGAGCAAGGACAAGAGGGGGAGAGGGAGGAGGAGGGATTGGGGAGAGAGAGGGGGAGGAGGAAGGGAAAGACAGAGAGGGAAGGAGAAACAAGGGAGGAGAGAAAGATGGAGACAGAAAAGAGAGAAACCAAAAGTGGAGGGGAAAAGAGATCGCGCGAGAGAGAGGGAAGAGTTAACAGAGTTTTTATATTAAACATTGTCCACCACAAAAAATAAACATATTAATCGAATATTAAGACTGGGCGAGGGAGCTATTTATTATTTTATTTTTCCTCAGAGCACTGGAACCAGAAATAAATGAATATCCCACAATGGTTTCATATACTACATTCTGTGATATCTTTCCAATACAGACAAAAAGGAACACATTTCACACCCACAACACACCATCGACCAGTAGAGTATACACTGAGCGTTTTTCTGAACATGTCTGAGAATGGAGCAAAGTCCGTGAAGACTACACATTATGCATACAGTATGCATGTTATTTCAGAATAATTAGGACAGTTTGTTGGCTAACTCATTGGTCCTGATTTGTGAAAGAACCCAAAAGTATTTGACAAAATTCTGTGAATACAATTACATGTAGAGTATAATA
Source organism: Salvelinus namaycush (assembly GCF_016432855.1). Classification (NCBI taxonomy): domain Eukaryota; kingdom Metazoa; phylum Chordata; class Actinopteri; order Salmoniformes; family Salmonidae; genus Salvelinus; species Salvelinus namaycush. The sequence goes on along the minus strand of NC_052338.1, from coordinate 24,124,106 downwards.
ATGAATGGAATGTATTTGGTGACGCTTATCCTAAAACTCTCCCCCTTGCCCTCCTGTCTCTGTCTCTTATTGGTCAATGGAACATTAGAGTGCATTCTAAAGAGTGACCAGTTTGTGCCACCTGGGAACATGAGCTCATTTTTACCCCGAAAAGCTTGAAAGAGAAAGAGCACAAGTCAAAGTGATTCTCTCTGTCTTACATCACAGCTCTGTATCTCTGTAGTTTAGGACTGTCTTACATCACAGCTCTGTATCTCTGTAGTTTAGAACTGTCCTACATCACAGCTCTGTATCTCTGTAGTTTTGAACTGTCCTACATCACAGCTCTGTATCTCTGTAAATTAGGACTGTCTTACATCACAGCTCTGTATCTCTGTAAATTAGGACTGTCTTACATCACAGCTCTGTATCTCTGTAAATTAGGACTGTCTTACATCACAGCTCTGTATCTCTGTAAATTAGGACTGTCTTACATCACAGCTCTGTATCTCTGTAGTTTAGGACTGTCCTACATCACAGCTCTGTATCTCTGTAGTTTAGGACTGTCCTACATCACAGCTCTGTATCTCTGTAGTTTAGGACTGTCCTACATCACAGCTCTGTATCTCTGTAGTTTAGGACTGTCCTACATCACAGCTCTGTATCTCTGTAGTTTAGGACTGTCTTACATCACAGCGCTGTATCTCTGTGGTTTAGGACTGCCCTACATCACAGCGCTGTATCTCTGTAGTTTAGGACTGTCTTACATCACAGCTCTGTATCTCTGTAGTTTAGAACTGTCCTACATCACAGCTCTGTATCTCTGTAGTTTAGGACGGTGCTACATCACAGCTCTGTATCTCTGTAGTTTAGGACTGTCCTACATCACAGCTCTGGAGCTCTGTAGTTTAGGACTGTCCTACATCACAGCTCTATCTCTGTAGTTTAGAACTGTGCTACGTCACAGCTCTGTATCTCTGTAGTTTAGGACTGTGCTACATCACAGCTCTGTATCTCTGTAGTTTAGAACTGTGCTACATCACAGCTCTGTATCTCTGTAGTTTAGGACTGTGCTACATCACAGCTCTGTATCTCTGTAGTTTAGGACTGTCTTACATCACAGCTCTGTATCTCTGTGGTTTAGGACTGTCCTACATCACAGCGCTGTATCTCTGTAGTTTAGAACTGTCCTACATCACAGCTCTGTATCTCTGTAGTTTAGAACTGTCCTACATCACAGCTCTGTATCTCTGTAGTTTAGAACTGTCCTACATCACAGCTCTGTATCTCTGTAGTTTAGGACTGTGCTACATCACAGCTCTGTATCTCTGTAGTTTAGGACTGTCCTACATCACAGCTCTGGAGCTCTGTAGTTTAGGACTGTCCTACATCACAGCTCTGGAGCTCTGTAGTTTAGGACTGTCCTACATCACAGCTCTATCTCTGTAGTTTAGAACTGTGCTACATCACAGCTCTGTATCTCTGTAGTTTAGGACTGTCTTACATCACAGCTCTGTATCTCTGTAAATTAGGACTGTCTTACATCACAGCTCTGTATCTCTGTAAATTAGGACTGTCTTACATCACAGCTCTGTATCTCTGTAAATTAGGACTGTCTTACATCACAGCTCTGTATCTCTGTAGTTTAGGACTGTCCTACATCACAGCTCTGTATCTCTGTAGTTTAGGACTGTCCTACATCACAGCTCTGTATCTCTGTAGTTTAGGACTGTCCTACATCACAGCTCTGTATCTCTGTAGTTTAGGACTGTCCTACATCACAGCTCTGTATCTCTGTAGTTTAGGACTGTCTTACATCACAGCGCTGTATCTCTGTGGTTTAGGACTGCCCTACATCACAGCGCTGTATCTCTGTAGTTTAGGACTGTCTTACATCACAGCTCTGTATCTCTGTAGTTTAGAACTGTCCTACATCACAGCTCTGTATCTCTGTAGTTTAGGACGGTGCTACATCACAGCTCTGTATCTCTGTAGTTTAGGACTGTCCTACATCACAGCTCTGGAGCTCTGTAGTTTAGGACTGTCCTACATCACAGCTCTATCTCTGTAGTTTAGAACTGTGCTACGTCACAGCTCTGTATCTCTGTAGTTTAGGACTGTGCTACATCACAGCTCTGTATCTCTGTAGTTTAGAACTGTGCTACATCACAGCTCTGTATCTCTGTAGTTTAGGACTGTGCTACATCACAGCTCTGTATCTCTGTAGTTTAGGACTGTCTTACATCACAGCTCTGTATCTCTGTGGTTTAGGACTGTCCTACATCACAGCGCTGTATCTCTGTAGTTTAGAACTGTCCTACATCACAGCTCTGTATCTCTGTAGTTTAGAACTGTCCTACATCACAGCTCTGTATCTCTGTAGTTTAGAACTGTCCTACATCACAGCTCTGTATCTCTGTAGTTTAGGACTGTGCTACATCACAGCTCTGTATCTCTGTAGTTTAGGACTGTCCTACATCACAGCTCTGGAGCTCTGTAGTTTAGGACTGTCCTACATCACAGCTCTGGAGCTCTGTAGTTTAGGACTGTCCTACATCACAGCTCTATCTCTGTAGTTTAGAACTGTGCTACATCACAGCTCTGTATCTCTGTAGTTTAGGACTGTCCTACATCACAGCTCTGGAGCTCTGTAGTTTAGGACTGTCCTACATCACAGCTCTGTATCTCTGTAGTTTAGGACTGTCCTACATCACAGCTCTGGAGCTCTGTAGTTTAGGACTGTCCTACATCACAGCTCTGGAGCTCTGTAGTTTAGGACTGTCCTACATCACAGCTCTGGAGCTCTATAGTTTAGGAAATGTCACATCAATCCCACCAAGTAATGGGCTGCCTCACAAACGGTGACCTATTCTCTTTATAGTGCACTGCTTTCGACCAGAGCCCTATAGGAACAGGGTGCCATTGGCATTGCAGACCAAGTAAATGGCTGTGAATGTAGTGGTCCTGTTATCCTGCATCAGTCTCCGTATTGTCTGTGAATGTAGTGGTTCTGTTATCCTGCATCAGTCTCCGTATTATCTGTGAATGTAGTGGTTCTGTTATCCTGCATCAGTCTTTGTATTGTCTGTGAATTTAGTGGTTCTGTTATCCTGCATCAGTCTCCGTATTGTCTGTGAATGTAGTGGTTCTGTTATCCTGCATCACTATTTCTGCTCAATCTGAATGTATATGTTTCTACTGTTGGGTTATACAAAGGGCATACTTGAACCCATTATACAAAGGTCATACTTGAACCCGTTATACAAATGTCATACTTTAACCCGTTGCACTGTGTACTCCATGTACACTACTGTTCAAAAGTTTGGGGTCACTTAGAAATGTCCTTGTTTTTTGAAAGAAAAGCACATTTTTTGTCCATTAAAATAACATCAAATTAATCCGAAATACAGTGTAGACATTGTTAATGTATTAAATGACTGTTGTAGCTGGAAACGGCTGATTTTTTAATGGACTATCTACATAGGTGTACAAAGGCCCATTACCAGCAACCATCATTCCTGTGTTCCAACGGCACGTAAGGGTTAGCTAATCCAAGTTTATAATTTTAAAAGGCTAATTGATCATTAGAAAACCCTTTTGCAATTATATTTGCACAGCTGAAAAATGTTGCAAAGAAAGAGCCATATCTCAATAGGCCAATAAAAATAAAATATTAAGATGGGCAAAACAACACAGACACTGGACAGAGGAACTCTGCCTAGAAGGCCAGCATCCCAGAGTCGCCTCCTCACTATTGATGTTGAGACTGGTGTTTTGCGGGTACTATTTAATGAAGCTGCCAGTTGAGGACTTGTGAGGTACCTATTTCTCAAACTAGACACTCAAATGTACTTGTCCTCTTGCTCAGTTGTTCACCGGGGCCTCCCACTCCTCTTTCTATTCTGGTTAGAGCCAGTTTGCGCTGTTCTGTGAAGGGAGTAGTACACAGCGCTGTACGAGATCTTCAGTTTCTTGGCAATTTCTCGCATGGCATAGCCTTCATTTCTCAGAACAAGAATAGACTGACGAGTTTCAGAAGAAAGTCTTTTGTTTCTGGCCATTTTGAGCCTGTAATCAAACCCGCAAATGCTGATGCTCCAGACTGTCTTACATCACAGCTCTGTATCTCTGTAAATTAGGACTGTCTTACATCACAGCTCTGTATCTCTGTAAATTAGGACTGTCTTACATCACAGCTCTGTATCTCTGTAGTTTAGGACTGTCTTACATCACAGCTCTGTATCTCTGTAGTTTAGAACTGTCCTACATCACAGCTCTGTATCTCTGTAAATTAGGACTGTCTTACATCACAGCTCTGTATCTCTGTAAATTAGGACTGTCTTACATCACAGCTCTGTATCTCTGTAAATTAGGACTGTCTTACATCACAGCTCTGTATCTCTGTAAATTAGGACTGTCTTACATCACAGCTCTGTATCTCTGTAGTTTAGGACTGTCCTACATCACAGCTCTGTATCTCTGTAGTTTAGGACTGTCCTACATCACAGCTCTGTATCTCTGTAGTTTAGGACTGTCCTACATCACAGCTCTGTATCTCTGTAGTTTAGGACTGTCCTACATCACAGCTCTGTATCTCTGTAGTTTAGGACTGTCTTACATCACAGCGCTGTATCTCTGTGGTTTAGGACTGCCCTACATCACAGCGCTGTATCTCTGTAGTTTAGGACTGTCTTACATCACAGCTCTGTATCTCTGTAGTTTAGAACTGTCCTACATCACAGCTCTGTATCTCTGTAGTTTAGGACGGTGCTACATCACAGCTCTGTATCTCTGTAGTTTAGGACTGTCCTACATCACAGCTCTGGAGCTCTGTAGTTTAGGACTGTCCTACATCACAGCTCTATCTCTGTAGTTTAGAACTGTGCTACGTCACAGCTCTGTATCTCTGTAGTTTAGGACTGTGCTACATCACAGCTCTGTATCTCTGTAGTTTAGAACTGTGCTACATCACAGCTCTGTATCTCTGTAGTTTAGGACTGTGCTACATCACAGCTCTGTATCTCTGTAGTTTAGGACTGTCTTACATCACAGCTCTGTATCTCTGTGGTTTAGGACTGTCCTACATCACAGCGCTGTATCTCTGTAGTTTAGAACTGTCCTACATCACAGCTCTGTATCTCTGTAGTTTAGAACTGTCCTACATCACAGCTCTGTATCTCTGTAGTTTAGAACTGTCCTACATCACAGCTCTGTATCTCTGTAGTTTAGGACTGTGCTACATCACAGCTCTGTATCTCTGTAGTTTAGGACTGTCCTACATCACAGCTCTGGAGCTCTGTAGTTTAGGACTGTCCTACATCACAGCTCTGGAGCTCTGTAGTTTAGGACTGTCCTACATCACAGCTCTATCTCTGTAGTTTAGAACTGTGCTACATCACAGCTCTGTATCTCTGTAGTTTAGGACTGTCCTACATCACAGCTCTGGAGCTCTGTAGTTTAGGACTGTCCTACATCACAGCTCTGTATCTCTGTAGTTTAGGACTGTCCTACATCACAGCTCTGGAGCTCTGTAGTTTAGGACTGTCCTACATCACAGCTCTGGAGCTCTGTAGTTTAGGACTGTCCTACATCACAGCTCTGGAGCTCTATAGTTTAGGAAATGTCACATCAATCCCACCAAGTAATGGGCTGCCTCACAAACGGTGACCTATTCTCTTTATAGTGCACTGCTTTCGACCAGAGCCCTATAGGAACAGGGTGCCATTGGCATTGCAGACCAAGTAAATGGTTGAAGCTAGTCACCTGATCTACTCTGAAATTATTTTGGTCTCATGGCATTTCTTGTTCCTCTGGAGACAAAGAAGTGCACCCACATGATGGGTAGCCAAGCTTTTCATTTAACCCTCTGCATGGTTTTAAAAGGAAATCTATTCTTTGTATAACTACACATCTCTCTCCCTGTGTTGAAAGGCTGGCAGTAAAGTGCTGCTAGAAATGACCATGATTTTGTATCACACAGCAATAGTCAGTAGAAGCTATTATTCCCGACTGGACCATTCTGACATTTAGGTTTTTGGATTTCTCAGTCTTATTGTGTGATCCCTGAATTTCCTCAGCAAGACTGAGCACTCAAGTCTAATATCCGACAAGACATCAGGACCCTTATTCATGAGGTGTCTCAGAGTAAGAGTGCTGATATAGAATCGGTTATAATCTTATTATTTTAATAATAAATAAGATTATATGGATGGGGGGGTGGATCCTAGATCAGCCCTCCTATGCTGAGACACTTTATGAATACGGGCCAGGCTCATGTCATTCAGATGAGGAGAGGGAGGAGTTCTGACTTACTGTCCGCCGAAGTCCACGTAGAACCACCTCTGCAGGAGTTCATAGGTCACCAGGGTGACCCCAAACTGAGGTGAGGACCGGAACACTCGGGCTACAGTGAAAAACCACAACTCTCAATAACACTATTTCACTATTACACTACTGTGCCATTTATATCACGTCATCAGATATTAATAAAAATGTGGTGATACCTCCTGCTCCTTTCCAGAAGGCCCGTGGTCCCTCCTCCTTCAGAATCTTCCAGAAACAGTCAACAAGGCCACTGTACGTGGTCTGGCCAGCACGGGCCGCCACTTGTAGCCTGGTCTTGATAACATCGGCTGGGGTCACCAGGGAGGCCGCGGGCATACCTAAGGAGAGAACACCTCACTCAGCACTTGTTAGCACTGTAGTGGTTCTGTTATCCTGCATCAGTGTTGGTACTGTCTGTGAATGTAGTGGTTCTGTTATCCTGCATCAGTGTTGGTACTGTCTGTGAATGTAGTGGTTCTGTTATCCTGCATCAGTGTTGGTACTGTCTGTGAATGTAGTGGTTCTGTTATTCTGCATCATTGTTGGTACTGTCTGTGAATGTAGTGGTTCTGGTATCCTGCATCAGTGTTCGTACTGTCTGTGAATGTAGTGGTTCTGGTATCCTGCATCAGTGTTCGTACTGTCTGTGAATGTAGTGGTTCTGTTATCCTGCATCAGTGCTGTCTGTGAATGTAGTGGTTCTGTTATCCTGTATCAGTGTTAGTACTGTCTGTGAGTGTAGTGGTTCTGTTATCCTGTATCAGTGTTAGTACTGTCTGTGAATGTAGTGGTTCTGTTATCCTGCATCAGTGCTGTCTGTGAATGTAGTTGTTCTGTTATCCTGCATCAGTACTGTCTGTGAATGTAGTGGTTCTGTTATCCTGCATCAGTCTCCATATTGTCTGTGAATGTAGTGGTTCTGTTATCCTGCATCAGTACTGTCTCTGAATGTAGTTGTTCTGTTATCCTGCATCAGTACTGTCTGTGAATGTAGTGGTTCTGTTATCCTGCATCAGTCTCCATATTGTCTGTGAATGTAGTGGTTCTGTTATCCTGCATCAGTACTGTCTCTGAATGTAGTTGTTCTGTTATCCTGCATCAGTACTGTCTGTGAATGTAGTGGTTCTGTTATCCTGCATCAGTACTGTCTCTGAATGTAGTTGTTCTGTTATCCTGCATCAGTACTGTCTGTGAATGTAGTGGTTCTGTTATCCTGCATCAGTCTCCATATTGTCTGTGAATGTAGTGGTTCTGTTATCCTGCATCAGTACTGTCTCTGAATGTAGTTGTTCTGTTATCCTGCATCAGTACTGTCTGTGAATGTAGTGGTTCTGTTATCCTGCATCAGTACTGTCTGTGAATGTAGTTGTTATGTTATCCTGCATCAGTACTGTATCTGAATGTAGTGGTTCTGTTATCCTGCATCAGTACTGTCTGTGAATGTAGTGGTTCTGTTATCCTGCATCAGTACTGTCTCTGAATGTAGTTGTTCTGTTATCCTGCATCAGTACTGTCTGTGAATGTAGTGGTTCTGTTATCCTGCATCAGTACTGTCTCTGGATGTAGTTGTTCTGTTATCCTGCATCAGTGTCAGTACTGTCTGTGAGTGTAGTGTAGTGGTTCTGTTATCCTGTATCAGTGTTAGTACTGTCTTTGAATGTAGTGGGTCTGTTATCCTGTATCAGTGTTAGTACTGTCTGTGATTGTAGTGGTTCTGTTTTCCTACATCAGTGGTCTGTGAATGTAGTAGTTCTGTTATCCTGCATCAGTACTGTCTCTGAATGTAGTTGTTCTGTTATCCTGCATCAGTACTGTCTCTGAATGTAGTGGTTCAGTTATCCTGTATCAGTCTCTGTGTTGTCTGTGAATGGAGTGGTTCTGTTATCCTGCATCAGTCTCCGTATTGTCTGTGAATATAGTGGTTCTGTTATCCTGCATCAGTGTTAGATCTGTCTGTGAATGTAGTGGTTCTGTTATCCTGCATCAGTCTCCATATTGTCTGTGAATGTAGTGGTTCTGTTATCCTGCATCAGTGTTAGTACTGTCTGTGAATGTAGTGGTTCTGTTATCCTGCATCAGTGCTGTCTGTGAATGTAGTGGTTCTGTTATCCTGCATCAGTGCTGTCTCTGAATGTAGTGGTTCTGTTATCCTGCATCAGTGCTGTCTGTGAATGTAGTAGGTCTGTTATCCTGCATCAGTGTTGGTACTGTCTGTGAATGTAGTGGTTCTGTTATCCTGCATCAGTGCTGTCTGTGAATGTAGTGGGTCTGTTATCCTGCATCAGTGTTGGTACTGTCTGTGAATGTAGTGGTTCTGTTATCCTGCATCAGTGTTAGTACTGTCTGTGAATGTAGTGGTTCTGTTATCCTGCATCAGTACTGTCTGTGAATGTAGTGGTTCTGTTATCCTGCATCAGTCTCTGTATTGTCTGTGAATTTAGTGGTTCTGTTATCCTGCATCAGTCTCCATATTGTCTGTGAATGTAGTGGTCCTGTTATCCTGCATCAGTCTCCGTATTGTCTGTGAATGTAGTGGTTCTGTTATCCTGCATCAGTCTCCGTATTATCTGTGAATGTAGTGGTTCTGTTATCCTGCATCAGTCTTTGTATTGTCTGTGAATTTAGTGGTTCTGTTATCCTGCATCAGTCTCCGTATTGTCTGTGAATGTAGTGGTTCTGTTATCCTGCATCACTATTTCTGCTCAATCTGAATGTATATGTTTCTACTGTTGGGTTATACAAAGGGCATACTTGAACCCATTATACAAAGGTCATACTTGAACCCGTTATACAAATGTCATACTTTAACCCGTTGCACTGTGTACTCCATGTACACTACTGTTCAAAAGTTTGGGGTCACTTAGAAATGTCCTTGTTTTTTGAAAGAAAAGCACATTTTTTGTCCATTAAAATAACATCAAATTAATCCGAAATACAGTGTAGACATTGTTAATGTATTAAATGACTGTTGTAGCTGGAAACGGCTGATTTTTTAATGGACTATCTACATAGGTGTACAAAGGCCCATTACCAGCAACCATCATTCCTGTGTTCCAACGGCACGTAAGGGTTAGCTAATCCAAGTTTATAATTTTAAAAGGCTAATTGATCATTAGAAAACCCTTTTGCAATTATATTTGCACAGCTGAAAAATGTTGCAAAGAAAGAGCCATATCTCAATAGGCCAATAAAAATAAAATATTAAGATGGGCAAAACAACACAGACACTGGACAGAGGAACTCTGCCTAGAAGGCCAGCATCCCAGAGTCGCCTCCTCACTATTGATGTTGAGACTGGTGTTTTGCGGGTACTATTTAATGAAGCTGCCAGTTGAGGACTTGTGAGGTACCTATTTCTCAAACTAGACACTCAAATGTACTTGTCCTCTTGCTCAGTTGTTCACCGGGGCCTCCCACTCCTCTTTCTATTCTGGTTAGAGCCAGTTTGCGCTGTTCTGTGAAGGGAGTAGTACACAGCGCTGTACGAGATCTTCAGTTTCTTGGCAATTTCTCGCATGGCATAGCCTTCATTTCTCAGAACAAGAATAGACTGACGAGTTTCAGAAGAAAGTCTTTTGTTTCTGGCCATTTTGAGCCTGTAATCAAACCCGCAAATGCTGATGCTCCAGATACTCAACTAGTCATAAGAAGGCCAGTTTTATTGCTTCTTTAATCAGAACAACAGTTTTCAGCTGTGCTAACATAATTGCAAAAGGGTTTTCTAATGATCAATTATTCTTTTATGATAAAAATGATCAACTTGGATTAGCTAACACAATGTGCCATTGGAACACAGGAGTGATGGTTGCTGATAATGGGCCTCTGTACGCCTATGTAGATATCCCATTAAAAATCAGCCGTTTCCAGCTACAATAGTCATTTACAACATTAACAATGTCTACACTGTATTTCTGATCAATTTGATGTTATTTTAATGAACAAAAAAAATATTTTTCTTTCAAAAACAAGGACATTTCTAAGTGACCCCTAACTTTTGAAGGGTAGTGTACATCATGTGTATGACCAATAAACAAACTGGAACTCGCAATGAGATTTTTATCTCACTCCTCTTGTCTACCTTTGTACTTATTTCAAAACATCATCATATCCTACTTTCATTTGAGCCTTTGGTCATCTGAATGAGGACCAGTCATATGTAAAACTACTCTCTTGATCCTTCCCACAGAAAGTTGTGTACGATCAGAAAAATACATTAGAAAACTCCATTGGCTCTACTATGTAATGTTCATGGTTTTCTCCTGCAACGGGCAGACAATACGAGGTAATGAGATGGACACACAAAAGCGTCCCACGTGCCAGTGACTGGTGACTGGGGGCCCCATGCGGGCAGCCCTCTCCAGCCACTTCAACTATGAATGGCATCAATCATCAATGGCTGCTTTTGACCACCACGCACAGTCATTACCATCACCGGCCTCTTCACCAGCTAGTCACACAGGCTACATGTCTTCAAACTAAACGAGCCATTCAATTCAACCACTGATCAACTCACTCACTGCAAATGTGACAGAACTGGAAAGACCACCTGCACTGATATCCTTCACATGAGAGGGCAGGAGATAAGAGGACAGGAGGGGAGAGGAGTGAAGAGGAAGGGGGAGGAGAGGAGTGGAGAAGAAAGGGGAGGAGAGGAGGGAAAGGGAGAAGAGAGGAGAACTCAACTGGTTTCACAGCACATTCAAAGTGCTAAGGAGACTCAGCGAAGCACCTCAAAACACAGGAACAGTCTTAAATCTCCCTCTCAAAGCTACCTCAGAAAGTATATTCCTCTACAGCCAGAGAGAGAGAGAGAGAGAGAGCAGGAGGAGGAGGAACTGGGAGATGACCAGCTCTGCAGTGTGTTGTGGGATCAGGGGGTCTATATAATGCAGCCCAAACTGAGTGTGTAATTAAATTTCCTGAGCCGACAAAAAAAGCGTTAATTGCTAAAAAAGCTTAATCCGCTGATAAATATAGAAAGGATTGATAAATATTATGAGCAAATGAAAAATCATAAACTGCATTTCAGGTTTCTAACCTAGCTCCCGGACCCGGTCGAGGGAATTACCAAAATAAGACGAAGGGGGAGATTGGGAGTAGGAATGTCTTTTTAGATTTATATGACTTTTCCATGTACTGTAGCGCCATGATCGCTGCTCACTCAGCGCTGAAGAGCAGAACTACAGCACGGACCGACATATCCCTCAGGATTCAAAATAAATATTAACCCTTTTCTTTTGACGTTCCAAACCACCCTGGCTTGGCTTCTGCACTCGCCTTCTTACACGCTGTTTTCTTTAAGATAAACCCACTCATATAAAAATATTCAAACTACAGACTCGCTCCAGATCATAGTTTTAAGCAGGAAGAGGAGACAGAGACCTGGAAGACTGTGGATCAAAACTGTCTTTCCTCCGGGTTGTGACATCTGTTGATGGCCGACACAGCTCCTCATCCTCCCTCAGCGCCTCACTCTTAACACTCCTAACACACCTCTCAACAGGCACCCTATTCCCTATATAGTGCACTACTTTTGACCAAAAAGTCAAAGTACTACTGGCCATGGTCAAAAGTAGGGCACTATACAGGGAACAGGTTGGCAGTTGGGACAGAGCTCAGGCTGCCAGTTCCTATATGTTAGCAGAGAATAGTCTCCCATCCTATTGAAACCCTGTTGGCAGGCAGGCGGTTGGTCTCTCTGGGCTCTGTCTGTTCACTCAGCGCTTAGCTCCAAACCCCAGCCTCCAGCCAATCGCTGAGCACTCTAATTAGGGACGACCACGATGGAGCCTGCGGTCGCCGGTGGCTACTGGGTTCTTAGGCCTGGAGCCGGGAGGCTGGGAGGGATAGAGGAATGGGAATGGAGGGATGGAAGGAGGGAGGGAGGGATAGAGGAATGGGAATGAAGGGATGGATGGAGGGTGGGAGGGATAGAGGAATGGAGAATGGAGGGATGGATGGGGGAAAGAAAGGGGTGGAGGCTGGGGAATGGAGGAAAGGAGGGATGGGGAGGGGCAAGGATAGAGGGATAGAGGCTAGGAGGGAAGGAGGTTAGAGGGATGGAGCTTGGGTCTTGGGTCTGGGCCGGGTTCCATGTGGTGGCTCACCACCCACCAGGAATGCTCACGCTTGGTTTTCTGCTTCCTCAAGAATGGTTCCTTATTAAGCTTGTGCTAGTGACAACATTTTAACAGTATTGTATTTTTATCTGAATCGTCATCTTCTGATCATCAATGACCAATATGGTTGGATGTGTGTATAATGTATACAGTTTCTTTATCATATAGGCTGAGAGAGAGAGAGACAGACAGAGAGAGAGAGAGAGAGAGAGAGAGAGAGAGAGAGAGAGAGAGAGAGAGAGAGAGAGAGAGAGAGAGAGAGAGACAGACAGACAGAGAGAGAGAGAGAGAGAGAGAGAGAGAGAGAAAGGGAGAGACAGAGAGACAGACAGAAAATAAACCAGGGAGAGAAAAAATAACTCTTAGAAAAAAGGGTTCCAAAAGGTAGAACTGTTTCTACCTGGAACTAAAAGAGTTCTACCTGCAACTAAAAAGGGTTATTCAAAGCGTTCTCCTATGAGGACAACCAAAGACCACTTTAAGGTTCTTAGAGTGTAAGAACGAGGTTCTGAGCCACAGTTCTAATGACTGCCTTGCCTGGTTCACCAACTACTTTGCAGACAGAGTTCAGTGTGTCAAATCGGAGGGCATGTTGTCCGGTCCTCTGGCAGTCTCTATGGGGGTACCACAGGGTTCAATTCTCGGGCCGACTTTTTTCTCTGTATATATCAATGATGTTGCTCTTGCTGCGGGCGATTCCCTGATCCACCTCTACGCAGACGACACCATTCTGTATACTTCTGGCCCTTCCTTGGACACTGTGCTATCTAACCTCCAAACGAGCTTCAATGCCATACAACACTCCTTCCGTGGCCTCCAACTGCTCTTAAACGCTAGTAAAACCAAATGCATGCTTTTCAACCGTTCGCTGCCTGCACCCGCACGCCCGACTAGCATCACCACCCTGGACGGTTCCGACCTAGAATATGTGGACATCTATAAGTACCTAGGTGTCTGGCTAGACTGCAAACTCTCCTTCCAGACTCATATCAAACATCTACAATCCAAAATCAAATCAAGAATCGGCTTTCTATTTCGCAACAAAGCCTCCTTCACTCACGCCGCCAAACTTACCCTAGTAAAACTGACTATCCTACCGATCCTCGACTTCGGCGATGTCATCTACAAAATAGCTTCCAATACTCTACTCAGCAAACTGGATGCAGTTTATCACAGTGCCATCCGTTTTGTTACTAAAGCACCTTATACCACCCACCACTGCGACCTGTATGCTCTAGTCGGCTGGCCCTCGCTACATGTTCGTCGTCAGACCCACTGGCTCCAGGTCATCTACAAGGCTATGCTAGGTAAAGTGCCGCCTTATCTCAGTTCACTGGTCACGATGGCAACACCCACCCATAGCACGCGCTCCAGCAGGTGTATCTCACTGATCATCCCTAAAGCCAAAACCTAATTTGGCCGCCTTTCCTTCCAGTTCTCTGCTGCCTGCGACTGGAACGAATTGCAAAAATCTCTGAAGTTGGAGACTTTTATCTCCCTCAACAACTTTAAACATCTGCTATCTGAGCAGCTAACCGATCGCTGCAGCTGTACATAGTCCATCGGTATATAGCCCACCCAATTTACCTACCTCACCCCCATACTGTTTTTATTTATTTACTTTTCTGCTCTTTTGCACACCAGTATCTCTACTTGCACATGATCATCTGATGATTTATCACTCCAGTGTTAATCTGCTAAATTGTAATTATTCGCTCCTATGGCCTATTTATTGCCTACCTCCTCATGCCTTTTGCACACATTGTATATAGATTCTCTTTTTTTTCTTCTACTATGTTATTGACTTGTTTATTGTTTACTCCATGTGTAACTCTGTGTTGTTGTCTGTTCACACTGCTATGCTTTATCTTGGCCAGGTCGCAGTTGCAAATGAGAACTTGTTCTCAACTAGCTTACCTGGTTAAATAAAGGTGAACTAAAATAAAATAAAAGTGTTGCATGGTATCTTGCCTGCTATGGCCCCTGAAAACAGCAGCCTGCCCGGTCCGATCCTCCCATCATCATCACTCATGTAGGTCTTGATGTGAGCATAGCAGGGGAAGTAGATGGCTGAGAAGGGGATGTCTCGCAGGAAACAGGCTTTGGCTCCCTGTGGATGGTGTAGCGAGAAAGAAGAGACGAATGGGTGAGGAAAGAGGGGAGGGGGGGGTTGAGCGATGGGGAGGACAGAGAAACAAGAAGGGAGGCAACAGACAAGGAGGGGTCGAAAGAGAAAGACAAGAAGGGAGGGAGGGAGGGAGGGAGGGAGGGAGGGAGGGAGGGAGGGAGGGAGGGAGGGAGGGAGGGAGGGAGGGAGGGAGGGAGGGAGGGAGGGAGGGAGGGAGGGAAGTTAGGTAAAAGGCTGAGGAGGTCTCACATTATCCTTTTGACATCCTGATCTGGAAAATAAATGCAAGTGTTTTCTGGAATGGAATGATGTTACCTTCAACAGCTTTTTCCAGTCCCATCAGAACATCATTTCTTATAGTATAGCTTGTGGTTTAAGTTCTGAAAAATCTAACCCCAAAATGTCTAAGACTGGTTTCTGTTCCTGTCCCTCTATTTGAAAATCTGGGATCTTACACATCGCTAGGGCCAGGAGTGTACTCTGACCATATGACATGTACAGGGAAAACTCTAGGTCCTACACTACAACTCATCACCTCTCCTCACTTCTCATCTCCATCTGGCTGCCAGTTTATATACATGAGACGAGAGAGAGAGATAGAGAGAGAGGGATAGAGAGAGAGGGATAGAGGGAGAGGGATAGAGAGAGAGGGAGGGAGAGGGATAGAGAGAGAGGGAGAACGAGGGATAAAGAGAGAGGGAGAACGAGGGATAGAGAGAGAGGGAGGGAGAGGGATAGGAAGAGAGGGAGGGGGATTGGGAGAGAGAGGGAGAGAGTGGAGAGTGAAAGACGAGAGATCAGGGAAAGAGGAGGAAGATTGCCTCTGTCCATCACCGTAAAGAAAGCCATATCTTCAACGAGATTACGTTTCATCTTATTCCCCTCCTTGGCTGCCATCCAGGTGAGGTTGGGGAAGGGGAAGGGGAAGAGAAAACGACAGCTCTCCCTTACACAGAGCAGTTTATAGCCAAGGTTGGATCCCAAATGGCACCCTATTGGCACTATACAGGGAATTGGCTGCCATTTGGGACTCAGCCCAGGAAAAGTTATCCTTTAAAAACAGGCTTCATTTAACTGCTGGGGTTAATCCTACCACTCATCCACAGCATACACAGATACCTTACTGTATGGTATCTCTTCTTTCCTCAAGCGCTTTGCTTCTTTCTCCCCTGCCCTGTCCTGCCTGCCATCCCCTACCCTGCCTGCCCTGTCCTGCCTGCCCTGTCCTGCCATCCCCTACCCTGCCATCCCCTACCCTGCCTGCCCTGTCCTGCCTGCCCTTCCCTGCCTACCCTGCCCTGTCCTGTCCGGCCCTGCCTGCCCTGTCCTGCCTGCCTGCCCTGTCCTGCCTGCCCTTCCCTGCCCTGTCCTGTCCTGCCCTGCCTGCCTACCCTGCCCTGCCTGCCCTGTCCTGCCTGCCCTGTCTGCCCTACCCTGCCTGCCCTGCCCTGCCTCCCTGACCTGTCCTGCCTGCCTACCCTGCCTGCCCTGCCTGCCTACCCTGCCCTGTCCTGCCTGCCTACCCTGCCCTGCCTGCTCTGTCCTGCCTGCCCTGTCCTGCCTGCCTACCCTGCCCTGCCCTGCCCTGCCTGCCCTGTCCTGCCTGCCCTGTCCTGCCTGCCTGCCTACCCTGCCCTGCCCTGCCCTGCCCTGCCTGCCCTGTCCTGCCTGCCCTGTCCTGCCCTGCCTGCCTGCCTGCCCTGTACTGCCTGCCCTCCCCTCCCTGTCAGGGCCGCCATGCCACACTGCGTGCTGAAAAGTTGCCGATAGTATCGCCAAGGCCCTGGTTCACAATCACACACAGACAGTACGGCAGTACAGGCCTAGTACTGTTTAAATACATGGAGGTGAGATGGAGCTGTTAAAATACATGGAGGTGAGACTGACCTGTTTAAATACATGGAGGTGAGACTGACCTATTTAAATACATGGAGGTGAGACTGACCTATTTAAATGCATGGAGGTGAGACTGACCTATTTAAATACATGGAGGTGAGACTGACTTGTTTAAATACATCGAGGTGAGACTGACCTGTTTAAATACATGGAGGTGAGATGTAGCTGTTTAAATACATGCAGCTGAGACTGACCAGTTTAAAAACATGGAGGGGAGACTGACCTGTTAAAATACATGGAGGTGAGACTGACCTGTTTAAATACATGGAGGTGAGACTGACCTGTTTAAATGCATGGAGGTGAGACTGACCTGTTTAAATGCATGGAGGTGAGACTGACCTGTTTAAATGCATGGAGGTGAGACTGACCTGTTTAAATACATGGAGGTGAGATGTAGCTGTTTAAATACATGGAGGTGAGACTGACCTGTTTAAATACATGGAGGTGAGACTGGCCTGTTTAAATACATGGACGTGAGACTGACCTGTTTAAATACATGGAGGTGACACTGACCTGTTTAAATGCATGGAGGTGAGACTGACCTGTTTAAATACATCGAGGTGAGACTGACCTGTTTAAATACATGGAGGTGAGATGTAGCTGTTTAAATACATGCAGGTGAGACTGACCAGTTTAAAAACATGGAGGGGAGACTGACCTGTTAAAATACATGGAGGTGAGACTGACCTGTTTAAATACATGGAGGTGAGACTGACCTGTTTAAATACATGGAGGTGAGACTGACCTGTTTAAATACATGGAGGTGAGACTGACCTGTTTAAAAACATGGAGGTGAGACTGACCTGTTTAAATGCATGGAGGTGAGACTGACCTATTTAAATACATGGAGGTGAGACTGACTTGTTTAAATACATCGAGGTGAGACTGACCAGTTTAAAAACATGGAGGGGAGACTGACCTGTTAAAATACATGGAGGTGAGACTGACCTGTTTAAATACATGGAGGTGAGATGTAGCTGTTTAAATACATGGAGGTGAGACTGACCTGTTTAAATACATGGAGGTGAGACTGGCCTGTTTAAATACATGGAGGTGAGACTGACATGTTAAAATACATGGAGGGGATACTGACCTGTTTAAATACATGGACGTGAGACTGACCTGTTTAAATACAAGGAGGTGAGACTGACCAGTTTAAAAACATGGAGGGGAGACTGACCTGTTAAAATACATGGAGGTGAGACTGACCTGTTTAAATACATGGAGGTGAGACTGGCCTGTTTAAATACATGGAGGTGAGACTGGCCTATTTAAATACATGGACGTGAGACTGACCTGTTTAAATGCATGGAGGTGAGACTGACCTGTTTAAATGCATGGAGGTGAGACTGACCTGTTTAAATACATGGAGGTGAGATGTAGCTGTTTAAATACATGGAGGTGAGACTTACCTGTTTAAATACATGGAGGTGAGACTGGCCTGTTTAAATACATGGACGTGAGACTGACCTGTTTAAATGCATGGAGGTGAGACTGACCTGTTTAAATACATGGAGGTGAGACTGACCTGTTTAAATGCATGGAGGTGAGACTGACCTGTTTAAATGCATGGAGGTGAGACTGACCTGTTTAAATGCATGGAGGTGAGACTGACCTGTTTAAATACATGGAGGTGAGATGTAGCTGTTTAAATACATGGAGGTGAGACTGACCTGTTTAAATACATGGAGGTGAGACCGGCCTGTTTAAATACATGGACGTGAGACTGACCTGTTTAAATACATGGAGGTGACACTGACCTGTTTAAATGCATGGAGGTGAGACTGACCTGTTTAAATACATCGAGGTGAGACTGACCTGTTTAAATACATGGAGGTGAGACGTAGCTGTTTAAATACATGCAGGTGAGACTGACCAGTTTAAAAACATGGAGGGGAGACTGACCTGTTAAAATACATGGAGGTGAGACTGACCTGTTTAAATACATGGAGGTGAGACTGACCTGTTTAAATACATGGAGGTGAGACTGACCTGTTTAAATACATGGAGGTGAGACTGACCTGTTTAAAAACATGGAGGTGAGACTGACCTGTTTAAATGCATGGAGGTGAGACTGACCTATTTAAATACATGGAGGTGAGACTGACTTGTTTAAATACATCGAGGTGAGACTGACCAGTTTAAAAACATGGAGGTGAGACTGACCTGTTAAAATACATGGAGGTGAGACTGACCTGTTTAAACACATGGAGGTGAGATGTAGCTGTTTAAATACATGGAGGTGAGACTGACCTGTTTAAATACATGGAGGTGAGACTGACCTGTTTAAATACATGGAGGTGAGACTGACCTGTTTAAATACATGGAGGTGAGACTGGCCTGTTTAAATACATGGAGGTGAGACTGGCCTGTTTAAATACATGGAGGTGAGACTGACATGTTAAAATACATGGAGGGGATACTGACCTGTTTAAATACATGGACGTGAGACTGACCTGTTTAAATACATGGAGGTGAGACTGACCAGTTTAAAAACATGGAGGGGAGACTGACCTGTTAAAATACATGGAGGTGAGACTGACCTGTTTAAATACATGGAGGTGAGACTGGCCTGTTTAAATACATGGAGGTGAGACTGGCCTGTTTAAATACATGGACGTGAGACTGACCTGTTTAAATGCATGGAGGTGAGACTGACCTGTTTAAATGCATGGAGGTGAGACTGACCTGTTTAAATACATGGAGGTGAGATGTAGCTGTTTAAATACATGGAGGTGAGACTTACCTGTTTAAATACATGGAGGTGAGACTGGCCTGTTTAAATACATGGACGTGAGACTGACCTGTTTAAATGCATGGAGGTGAGACTGACCTGTTTAAATACATGGAGGTGAGACTGACCTGTTTAAATGCATGGAGGTGAGACTGACCTGTTTAAATGCATGGAGGTGAGACTGACCTGTTTAAATACATGGAGGTGAGATGTAGCTGTTTAAATACATGGAGGTGAGACTGACCTGTTTAAATACATGGAGGTGAGACTGGCCTGTTTAAATACATGGACGTGAGACTGACCTGTTTAAATACATGGAGGTGACACTGACCTGTTTAAATGCATGGAGGTGAGACTGACCTGTTTAAATGCATGGAGGTGAGACTGACCTGTTTAAATACATGGAGGTGAGATGTAGCTGTTTAAATACATGGAGGTGAGACTGACCTGTTTAAATACATGGAGGTGAGACTGGCCTGTTTAAATACATGGACGTGAGACTGACCTGTTTAAATACATGGAGGTGACACTGACCTGTTTAAATGCATGGAGGTGAGACTGACCTGTTTAAATGCATGGAGGTGAGACTGACCTGTTAAAATACATGGAGGTGAGATGTAGCTGTTTAAATACATGGAGGTGAGACTTACCTGTTTAAATACATGGAGGTGAGACTGACCTGTTTAAATACATGGAGGTGAGACTGACCTGTTTAAATACATGGAGGTGAGACTGGCCTGTTTAAATACATGGAGGTGAGACTGGCCTGTTTAAATACATGGACGTGAGACTGACCTGTTTAAATACATGGAGGTGAGACTGACCTGTTTAAATGCATGGAGGTGAGACTGACCTGTTTAAATACATGGAGGTGAGACTGACCTGTTTAAATACATGGAGGTGAGACTGACCAGTTTAAAAACATGGAGGGGAGACTGACCTGTTAAAATACATGGAGGTGAGACTGACCTGTTTAAATACATGGAGGTGAGATGTAGCTGTTTAAATACATGGAGGTGAGACTTACCTGTTTAAATACATGGACGTGAGACTGGCCTGTTTAAATACATGGACGTGAGACTGACCTGTTTAAATACATGGAGGTGAGACTGACCTGTTTAAATACATGGAGGTGAGACTGACCTGTTTAAATACATGGAGGTGAGACTGACCTGTTTAAATACATGGAGGTGAGACTGACCTGTTTAAATACATGGAGGTGAGACTGACCTGTTTAAATACATGGAGGTGAGACTGACCTGTTTAAATACATGGAGGTGAGACTGACCTGTTAAAATACATGGAGGTGAGACTGACCTGTTTAAAAACATGGAGGGGAGACTGACCTGTTTAAATACATGGAGGTGAGACTGACCTGTTTAAATACATGGAGGTGAGATGTAGCTGTTTAAATACATGGAGGTGAGACTGGCCTGTTTAAATACATGGAGGTGAGACTGGCCTGTTTAAATACATGGACGTGAGACTGACCTGTTTAAATACATGGAGGTGAGACTGAACTGTTTAAATGCATGGAGGTGAGACTGACCTGTTTAAATACATGGAGGTGAGACTGACCTGTTTAAATACATGGAGGTGAGACTGGCCTGTTTAAATACATGGAGGTGAGACTGGCCTGTTTAAATACATGGACGTGAGACTGACCTGTTTAAATACATGGAGGTGAGACTGACCTGTTTAAATACATGGAGGTGAGACTGACCTGTTTAAATACATGGAGGTGAGACTGACCTGTTTAAATACATGGAGGTGAGACTGACCTGTTTAAATGCATGGAGGTGAGACGGACCTGTTTAAATACATGGAGGTGAGACTGACCTGTTTAAATGCATGGAGGTGAGACTGACCTGTTTAAAAACATGGAGGTGAGACTGACCTGTTTAAATACATGGAGGTGAGACTGACCTATTTAATTACATGGAGGTGAGACTGACCTGTTAAAATACATGGAGGTGAGACTGACCTGTTTAAAAACATGGAGGGGATACTGACCTGTTAAAATACATGGAGGTGAGACTGACCTGTTTAAATGCATGGAGGTGAGACTGACCTGTTTAAATACATGGAGGTGAGACTGACCTGTTAAAATACATGGAGGTGAGACTGACCTGTTTAAAAACATGGAGGGGAGACTGACCTGTTTAAATACATGGAGGTGAGACTGACCTGTTTAAATACATGGAGGTGAGATGTAGCTGTTTAAATACATGGAGGTGAGACTGGCCTGTTTAAATACATGGAGGTGAGACTGGCCTGTTTAAATACATGGACGTGAGACTGACCTGTTTAAATACATGGAGGTGAGACTGAACTGTTTAAATGCATGGAGGTGAGACTGACCTGTTTAAATACATGGAGGTGAGACTGACCTGTTTAAATACATGGAGGTGAGACTGGCCTGTTTAAATACATGGAGGTGAGACTGGCCTGTTTAAATGCATGGAGGTGAGACTGACCTGTTTAAATACATGGAGGTGAGACTGACCTGTTTAAATACATGGAGGTGAGACTGGCCTGTTTAAATACATGGAGGTGAGACTGGCCTGTTTAAATACATGGACGTGAGACTGACCTGTTTAAATACATGGAGGTGAGACTGACCTGTTTAAATGCATGGAGGTGAGACTGACCTGTTTAAATACATGGAGGTGAGACTGACCTGTTTAAATACATGGAGGTGAGACTGACCTGTTTAAATGCATGGAGGTGAGACGGACCTGTTTAAATACATGGAGGTGAGACTGACCTGTTTAAATGCACGGAGGTGAGACTGACCTGTTTAAAAACATGGAGGTGAGACTGACCTGTTTAAATACATGGAGGTGAGACTGACCTATTTAATTACATGGAGGTGAGACTGACCTGTTAAAATACATGGAGGTGAGACTGACCTGTTTAAAAACATGGAGGGGATACTGACCTGTTAAAATACATGGAGGTGAGACTGACCTGTTTAAATACATGGAGGTGAGATGTAGCTGTTTAAATACATGGAGGTGAGACTGACCTGTTTAAATACATGGAGGTGAGACTGACCTGTTTAAATACATGGAGGTGAGACTGACCTGTTTAAATGCATTGAGGTGAGACTGACCTGTTAAAATACATGGAGGTGAGACTGACCTGTTAAAATACATGGAGGTGAGACTGACATGTTAAAATACTTGGAGGTGAGACTGACATGTTAAAATACATGGAGGTGAGACTGACCTGTTTAAATGCATGGAGGTGAGACTGACCTGTTTAAATGCATGGAGGTGAGATGTAGCTGTTTAAATACATGGAGGTGAGACTGACCTGTTTGAATACATGGAGGTGAGACTGACCTGTTAAAATACATTGAGGTGAGACTGACATGTTAAAATACTTGGAGGTGAGACTGACATGTTAAAATACATGGAGGTGAGACTGACCTGTTTAAATGCATGGAGGTGAGACTGACCTGTTTAAATGCATGGAGGTGAGACTGACCTG
Source organism: Salvelinus namaycush (assembly GCF_016432855.1). NCBI lineage: Eukaryota > Metazoa > Chordata > Actinopteri > Salmoniformes > Salmonidae > Salvelinus > Salvelinus namaycush. The sequence goes on along the minus strand of NC_052338.1, from coordinate 24,101,431 downwards.
TTTAAATGCATGGAGGTGAGACTGACCTGTTTAAATACATGGAGGTGAGACTGACCTGTTTAAATACATGGAGGTGAGACTGACCTGTTTAAAAACATGGAGGTGAGGCTGACCTGTTTAAATACATGGAGGTGAGATGTAGCAGTTTAAATACATGGAGGTGAGACTGACCTGTTTAAATACATGGAGGTGAGACTGACCTGTTTAAATACATGGAGGTAAGACTGACCTATTTAAATACATGGAGGTGAGACTGACCTGTTTAAATACATGGAGGTGAGACTGACCTGTTTAATTAAATACATGGAGGTGAGACTGACCTGTTAAAATGCATGGAGGTGAGACTGACCTGTTAAATGCATGGAGGTGAGACTGACCTGTTTAAATACATGGAGGTGAGACTGACCTATTTAAATACATGGAGGTGAGACTGACCTATTTAAAAACATGGTGAGACTGACCTGTTTAAAAACATTGAGGTGAGACTGACCTGTTAAAATACATGGAGGTGAGACTGACCTGTTTAAATACATGGAGGTGAGACTGACCTGTTTAAATACATGGAGGTGAGACTGACCTGTTAAAATACATGGAGGTGAGACTGACCTGTTTAAATACATGGAGGTGAGATGTAGCTGTTTAAATACATGGAGGTGAGACTGACCTGTTTAAAAACATGGAGGTGAGACTGACCTGTTAAAATACATGGAGGTGAGACTGACCTGTTTAAACACATGGAGGTGAGATGTAGCTGTTTAAATACATGGAGGTGAGACTGACCTGTTTGAATACATGGAGGTGAGACTGACCTGTTAAAATACATGGAGGTGAGACTGACCTGTTTAAAAACATGGAGGGGAGACTGACCTGTACTATTAGGCCTAGTAGGAGACGCATGGTGACTTCAGGTTAGAGTTAACAAGACTATTGGGCCTATGGAAGAGAAGCTATGGTGCCTTCACGGTGAGTAGTAGTTGAACGGACTATTGGTCCTATGAAGCGACCTTGGTGACTTCAGTTAGAGTGAACGACTATTGGGTCCTATGGAAGGAAGCATGGGACTTCAGGTGAGAGAGTTGAACGGGACTATTGGGCCTATGGAAGGAAACATGGGTGACTCAGGTTGAGAGAGTTGAACGGACTATAGGCCATGAAGGAAGCATGGTACTTCAGGTTAGGAGTTGAATGGACTATTAGGCCTATGAAGGAAACATGGTACTTTCAGGTTTAGCAGAGGACTTGAACGGACTATTAGGCCTATGGAAGGAAGCATGGTGACTTCAGGTTGCAGTTGTTGAATGGAAATTAGGCCTATGGAAGGAAACATGGTGACTTACAGCGCAGGAATTGAACGGACTATTGGCCTATGAAAGAAACATGTGTGACTTCAGGTGAGAGAGTTGAACGGACTATTAGGCCTATGAAAGGAAACATGGTCGACTTCAGGGTGAAGAGAGTTGAAACGGACTATTATGCCTATAGGACAGGAAGCATGGTGACTTCAGTTAGAGAGTTGAACGCGGACTATTAGGCCTATGGACGGAACATGGTGACTTCAGGTTAGAGAGTTGAACGAAGACTATTAGGCCATGGAAGAATAAACATGGTGACTCAGTTGGAGAGTTGAACGGCTACTATTAGCCGATGGAAGGAACTGGTGACTTTCCAGGTAGACAGTTGTAACGAGAGACTATTAGGTCTATGAAAGGAAGCGATGGTGACTTCAGGTTAGAGAGTTGAAGGACTATTACCCTATGGAAGGAAGCATGCCGTGACTTCAGGTGAGAAGTTGACACGGCTCATTAGTGCCTATGAAAGGAATACTGGGGACTTCAGGAGAGAGGTTGAAACGGACTATTAGGCCTATGAAAGGAAAACATGGTCGACTTTCATGTGAGAGAGTTGAACGACTAACTAGCTATGAAAGAAACATGGGTGACTCAGGTGAGAGAGTTGAACGGACTATTAGCTATGAAAGGAAGCATGGTGACATTCAGGTTAGAGAGATGAACGGACTTTTAGGCCTATGGAATGGAAGCATTGGTGACTTCAGGTTAGAGAGTTGAACGGCATATAGGCTATGGAAGGAAACATGGTGCTTAAGGAATTAGAGAGTTGAACGGACTATTTTTAGGCCTGCATGGAAGGAAACTGTGTGACGTCAGGTAGTAGAGTTGAACGGACTATAGGGCCTATGGAAGGAAGCCTGGGGACTTCAGGTGAGAGTTGAACGGACTATTAGGCTATGGTAAAGGAAAACATGGTGACTTCAGGGTGAGGAGTTGAACGGACATTATCGGCCTATGAAAGGAACATGGGCTTTCAGTGTGAGAGAGTTGAACGGACTATTAGGCCTATGAGGAAAATGGTGACTTCAGGTGAGAGTTGAAGACTATTAGGCTATGAAAGAAACATGGTGACTTCAGGTGAGAGAGTTGAACGGCCTATTGGCTATGAATAGGAAGCATGGGTGACTTCAGGTCTAGATGAGTTGAAACGGACGTTTCAGGCCTATGGAGAGAAGCTTGTGACTTCAGGTAGAGTGGAACGGATATTACGGCCCTTATGGAAAAGAATGGTGACTAATTCAGTTAGAGAGTTTGACGACTTTAGGCCTATGAAGGAAACATGGTGGACTTCAGGTAGAGAGTTTGAAGGACTATGTGGCCTATGGAAGGAAACATTGGTGACTTCAGGTTAGAGAGTTAAAGGACATATTTTCGGCCTATGAAGGAAGCATGGGTGACGTCAGGTTTAGAGATTGAATGGACATTAGGCCTATGGAAGGAAGCATGGTGACTTCAGGTTTAGAGAGTCTGAAGCGAACTATTAGGCCTAGGAAGGAGCATGGTGACCAGGTTAGAGAGTTGAACGGACTATTAGCCTATGGAAAGGAAAACATGGTGACTTCAGTTAGAGAGTGAACGGACTTATTAGGCACTATGGAAGGAAGCATGAGTGACTCGGTTGGAGAGTTGAACGGGATTATTCGCCTATGGAAGGAAACATGCGTGACTTCAGGTTATGACCAGTTGAGGCTAACATTAGGCCTACTGAAGGAAGCATGGGTGACTTCAGTTAAGAGTTGAACGGACTAATTAGGCACTATGAGAAGGAAGAATGTTGACTTTCAGGTTATAGTTGAACGAATATTGGCCTATGGAAGGAAACAGGTGACTTCAGGTTAGAGAGTTGAACGGACTATTAGGCCTACTGGAAGGAAGCCCATGGTGACTTAGGTTAGAGTTGAACGGACTATTGGGCCTATGGAAGGAAGCATGGTGACTTCAGTGAAGAGTTGAAGGACTATTGGGCATATGAAAGGAAACATGGTGACTTCGTTAGGTTGAAGACTATATTGGTGCCTAATGGAAGTAAGCTATGGGTGACTTCGGTGAGAGTCTTGACGCACTATCAGGCCTATGAAAGGAAACATGGTGACTTCAGGTGAGAGATTGAAACGGACTATTTAGGCCTATGAAAGGAACATGGTGACTTCAGGTGAGAGAGTTGACGGACATTGGCCTATGAAAGGAAACATGGTGACCTTCATGTGAGAGAGTTGAACGGAATATTAGGCCTATGGAAGGAAGCATGGTTACTTCAGTTAGAGAGTTGACGGATTATAAATCTTAGGCTATGGAAGGAACAATGGGTGACCTTCAGGTATAGAGAGTTGAACGGTACTATTAGGCCTATGGAAGGAAGCATGGTGACCTTCAGGTGAGAGTTGAACGGACTATTAGGCCTATGAAAGGAAACATGGTGATTCAGGTAGAGATTGTTGAACGGACTAATTAGGCCTATGAAAGGAAACAGGTGACTTCAGGTGAGAGAGTTGAACGGAACTATTAGGCTATGAAAGGAAACATGGTGACTTCGTGAGACGTTGAACGGACTTTAGGCCTATGAAAGGAACATTGTACTTCAATGAGAGAGTTTTAAGAACGGACTATTAGCCTATGAAAGGAAGCATGGTGACTTCAGTTAGAGAGTTGAACGGACTTTTAGGCCTATGGAAGGAAGCATGGTAAACTTCAGGTAGAGTTGAACGGCATTATTAGGCCTATGAAGGAGCTAGGTGACTCAGGTAGAGAGTGAACTGACTATTGGCCTTGGAATGAAACATGGTGACTCAGGTTAGAGAGTTGAACAGGACTATTAGGCCTATGGAAGGAAACAGTGACTTCAGGTTAGAGAGTTGAACGACTATTAGGCCTATGAAAAGGAAGCATGGTGACGTTCAGGTTAGAGAGTTGATGGACTATTTAGGCCTATGGAAGGAAGCATGGTGACTTCAAGGTTAGAGAGTTGAACGGACTATTAGGCCTATGGAAGGAAGCATGGTGACTTCATGTTGAGAGTTGAACGTACTATTAGGCCTATGGAAGGAAAACATGGTACTTCAGGTTAGAGAGTTGAACGGACTATTAGGCCTATGAAGGAGCATGGGACTTCAGGTTGGAGAGTTGAACGGACTATTGGCCTATGGAAGAACATGGTGACTTCAGGTAGACAGTTGAACGGACTATTAGGCCTATGAAAGAACATGGGATCCAGGTTAGAGAGTTTGAACGGGACTATTGGCTATGGAAGAAGCATGGTGACTTCAGGTTAGAGTGAACGGATTATTTAGCCTATGGAAGGAAACATGGTGGACTATCAGGTTAGAGAGTTGAACGGACTATGTAAGGACTATGGAAGGAAGCATGGTGACTTCCCTAGAGTGAACGGACTATTGGGCCTATAAAAGGAAACATGGTGACTTCAGGTTAGAGTGAACGGTACTATTGGGGCCTTGGAAGGAAGGCATGGTGACTTAAGGGAGCGAGAGTTGAACGGACTATTGTGGCCATGGAAGGAAACATGGTGACTTCAGGTTAGAGAGTTGAACGGACTATTAGGCTATGGAAAAAGCATGGTGACTTCAGTTAGAGTTGAATGGATATACGGCTATGGAAGGAAACATGGTGACTTCAGGTGAGAATTGAACGGACTCTATTAGGCCTATGAAAGGAAACATGTGACTTCAGGTGAGAGAGTTGAACGGACTATTAGGCCTATGAAAGGAAACATGGTGACTCAGGTGAGAGAGTTGAACGGACTATTAGGCCTATGGAAGGAAGCATGGTGACTTCAGGTTAGAGAGTTGAACGGACTATTGCCTATGGAAGGAAACATGGTGACTTAGGTTGACAGATTGAACGGACTATTAGGCCTATGAAAGGAAGCATGAGGTGACTTCAGGTTAGAGAGTTGAAGGACTATTAGGCCTATGGAAGGAAGCATGGTGACTTCAGGTAGAGTTGAACAGAATATTGCCTATGGAAGGAAACATGGTGACTTCAGGTTAGAGAGTTGAACGGTACTATAGGCCTATGGAAGGAAGCATGGGACTTCAGGGTTAGAGTTGAACGGACTATTGGGCCTATGGAAGGAAGCATGGTGACTTCAGGTGAGAGAGTTGAACGGACTATTGGGCCTATGAAAGGAAACATGGTGACTTCAGGTTAGAGTTGAACGGACTATTGGGCCTATGGAAGGAAGCATGGTGACTTCAGGTGAGAGAGTTGAACGGACTATTGGGCCTATGGAAGGAAACATGGTGACTTCAGGTTAGAGAGTTGAACGGACTATTAGGCCTATGGAAGGAAGCAGGTGACTTCAGGTTAGAGAGTTGAATGGACTATTAGGCCTATGAAAGGAAACATGGTGACTTCAGGTTAGAGAGTTGAACGGACTATTAGGCCTATGGAAGGAAGCATGGTGACTTCAGGTTAGAGTTGAATGGAATATTAGGCCTATGGAAGGAAACATGGTGACTTCAGGTGAGAATTGAACGGACTATTAGGCCTATGAAAGGAAACATGGTGACTTCAGGTGAGAGAGTTGAACGGACTATTAGGCCTATGAAAGGAAACAACTGCGTGACTTCAGGTGAGAGAGTTAACGGACTATTAGTCCTATGGAAAAGGCAGCATGGTGACTTCAGGTTAGAAGGTTGAACGGACTATTAGGCCTATGGAAGGAAACATGGTGACTTCAGGTTAGAGAGTTGAACGGACTATTAGGCCTATGGGAAGGAAGCATGGTGACTTCAGGTTGGAGAGTTTGAACGGACTATAGGCCTATGGAAGGAAACATGGGGCTTCAGTTAGACAGTTGAACGGACTATTAGGCCTATGAAAGGAAGCATGGTGACTTCAGGTTAGAGAGGTTGAACGGACTATTAGCCTATGGAAGGAAGCATGGTGACTTCAGGTTAGAGTTGAACGGAATATTAGGCCTATGGAAGGAAACATGGTGACTTCAGGTTAGAGAGTTGAACGGACTATTAGGCCTATGGAAGGAAGCATGGTGACTTCAGGTTAGAGTTGAACGGACTATTGGGCCTATGAAAGGAAACATGATGACTTCAGGTTAGAGTTGAACGGACTATTGGGCCTATGGAAGGAAGCATGGTGACTTCAGGTGAGAGAGTTGAACGGACTATTAGGCCTATGGAAGGAAGCATGGTGACTTCAGGTTAGAGAGTTGAATGGACTATTAGGCCTATGAAAGGAAACATGGTGACTTCAGGTTAGAGAGTTTGACGGACTATTAGGGACCTATGGAAGGAAGCATGGTGACTTCAGGTTAGAGTTGAATGGAATATTAGGCCTATGGAAGGAAACATGGTGACTTCAGGTGAGAATTGAACGGACTATTAGGCCTATGAAAGGAAACATGGTGACTTCAGGTGAGAGAGTTGAACGGACTATTAGGCCTATGAAAGGAAACATGGTGACTTCAGGTGAGAGAGTTGAACGGACTATTAGGCCTATGGAAGGAAGCATGGTGACTTCAGGTTAGAGAGTTGAACGGACTATTAGGCCTATGGAAGGAAACATGTGACTCAGGTTAGACCAGTTGAACGGACTATTAGGCTATGAAAGGAAGCAGTGACTTCAGGTTAGAGAGTTAACGGACCTATTAGGCCTATGGAAGGAAGCATGGTGACTTCAGGTTAGAGTTGAAACGGAATATTAGGCCTATGGAAGGAAACATGGTGACTTCAGTTAGAGAGTTGAAACGGACTATTAGGCCTATGGAAAGAAGCATGGTGACTTCAGGTTAGTTGAACGGACTATTGGCTATGGAAGGAAGCATGGTGACTTCAGGTTAGAGTTGAACGGACTATTGGGCCTATGAAAGGAAACATGGTGACTTCAGGTTAGAGTTGAACGGACTATTGGGCCTATGGAAGGAAGCATGGTGACTTCAGGTGAGAGAGTTGAACGGACTATTGGGCCTATGGAAGGAAACATGGTGACTTCAGGTTAGAGAGTTGAACGGACTATTAGGCCTATGGAAGGAAGCATGGTGACTTCAGGTTAGAGAGTTGAATGGACTATTAGGCCTATGAAAGGAAACATGGTGACTTCAGGTTAGAGAGAGTTGAACGGACTATTAGGCCTATGGGAAGGAAGCATGGTGACTTCAGGTTAGAGTGAATGGAATATTAGGCCTATGGAAGGGAAACATGGTGACTTCAGGTGAGAATTGAACGGACTATTAGCCTATGAAAGGAAACTGGTGACTTCAGGTGAGAGTAAGTAACGGACTATTAGGCCTATGAAAGGAAACATGGTGACTGTCAGGGTGAGAGAGTTGAACTGACTATTAGGCCTATGGAAGGAAGCATGGTGACTTCAGGTTAGAGAGTTGAACGGACTATTAGGCCTATGGAAGGAGCATGGTGACTTCAGGTAGAGTTGAACGGAATATTAGGCCTATGGAAGGAAGCATGGTGACTTCAGGTTAGAGAGTTGAACGGACTATTAGGCCTATGAAAGGAAGCATGGGTGACTTCAGGTTAGAGAGTTGAACGGACTATTAGGCCTATGGAAGGAAGCATGGTGACTTCAGGTTAGAGTTGAGCGGAATATTAGGCCTATGGAAGGAAGCATGGGACTTCAGGTTAGAGAGTTGAACGGACTATTAGGCCTATGGAAGGAAGCATGGTGACTTCAGGTTAGAGAGTTGAATGGACTATTAGGCCTATGAAAGGAAACATGGTGACTTCAGGTTAGAGAGTTATGGACTATTAGGCCTATGAAAGGAAACATGGGTGACTTCAGGTTAGAGAGTTGAACGGACTATTAGGCCTATGGAAGGAAGCATGGTGACTTCAGGTTAGAGTTGAACGGAATATTAGAACTATGGAAGGAAACATGGTGACTTCAGGTTAGAGAGTTCAACGGACTATTAGGCCTATGGAAGGAAACATGGTGACTTCAGGTTAGAGAGTTGAACGGACTATTAGGCCTATGGAAGGAAGCATGGTGACTTCAGGTTAGAGAGTTGAACGGACTATTAATCCTATGGAAGGGAACATGGTGACTTCAGGTTAGAGTTGAACGGACTATTAGGCCTATGAAAGGAAACATGGTGACTTCAGGTTAGAGTTGAACGGACTATTGGGCCTATGGAAGGAAGCATGGTGCCTTCAGGTTAGAGAGTTGAACGGACTATTAGGCCTATGCGAAGGAAACTGGTGACTTCATGTAGAGAGTTGAAACGGACTATTAGGCCTATGGAAGGAAGCATGGTGACTTCAGGTAGAGTTGAACGGACTATTGGGCCTATGGAAGGAAGCATGGTGACTTCAGGTGAGAGAGTTGAACGGACTATTGGGCCATCTGAAGGAAACATGGGTGACTTCAGGTTAGAGAGTTGAACGGACTATTAGGCCTATGGAAGGAAGCATGGTGACTTACAGGTTAGAGAGTTGAATGGACATTAGGCTATGAAAGGAAAACATGGTGACTTCAGGTTAGAGAGTTGAACGGACTATTAGGCTATGGAAGAAGCATGGTGACTTCAGGTTAGAGTTGAATGGAATATTAGGCCTATGGAAGGAAACATGGTGACTTCAGGTTAGAGAGTTGAACGGACTATTAGGCCTATGGAAGGAAGCATGGTGACTTCAGGTTAGAGAGTTGAACGGACTATTAGGCCTATGGAAGGAAACATGGTGACTTCAGGTTAGAGAGTTGAATGGACTATTATGCCTATGAAAGGAAGCATGGTGACTTCAGGTGAGAGAGTTGAACGGACTATTAGGCCTATGGAAGGAAACATGGTGACTCAGGTTAGAGAGTTGAATGGACTATTTTGCCTATGGAAGGAAGCATGGTGACTTCAGGTTAGAGAGTTGAATGGACTATTAGGCCTATGAAAGGAAACATGGTGACTTCAGGTTAGAGAGTTGAATGGACTATTAGGCATATGGAAGGAAGCATGGTTACTTCAGGTTAGAGTTGAACGGACTATTAGGCCTATGAAAGGAAACATGGTGACTTCAGTTTAGAGTTGAACGGACTATTAGGCCTATGGAAGGAAGCATGGTGACTTCAGGTTAGAGTTGAACGGACTATTAGGCCTATGGAAGGAAACATGGTGACTTCAGGTTAGAGTGAACGGACTATTAGGCCATGGAAGGATAGCATGGTGATTCAGGTGAGAGAGTTGAACGACTATTAGGCCTATGGAAGGAAACATGGTGACTTCAGGTTAGAGAGTTGAACGGACTATTAGGCCTATGAAGGAAGCATGTGTGACATCAGGTTTAGAGAGTTGAACGGACTATTAGGCCTATGGAAGGAAGCATGGTGACTTCAGGTTAGAGTTGAACATACTATTAGGCCTATGGAAGGAAGCATGGTGACTTCAGGTTAGAGAGTTGAACGGACTATTAGGCCTATGGAAGGAAGCATGGTGACTTCAGGTTAGAGTTGAACGGAATATTAGGCCTATGGAGGAAGCATGGTGACTTCGTTAGAGTTGAACGGACTATTGGGCCTATGGAAGGAAGCATGGTGACTTCAGGTGAGAGGAGTTGAACGGACTATTGGGCCTATGAGGAACATGGTGACTAGAGAGTTGACGACTATTGGCCTATGGAAGAAGCATGGTGACTTCAGGTTAGAGAATGAATGGACTATTAGGCTATGAAAGGAAACATGGTGACTTCAGGTAGAGAGTTGAACGGACTATTAGGCCTAGGAAGGCAGCATGGTGACTTCAGGTTAGAGTTGAAATGGAATATAGGCCTATGGAAGGAAACATGGTGACTTCAGGTTATAGAGTTTGAACGGACTATTAGGCCTATGGAAGGAAGCATGGTGACTTCAGGTTAGAGAGTTGAACGGACTATTAGGCTATGGACAGCTAAACAAGTGTGACTTCAGGTTAGAGAGTTGAATGGACTATTATTCCTATGAAAGGAAGCATGGTGACTTCAGGTGAGAGAGTCTTGAAAGGACTATTAGGCCTATGGAAGAGAAACATGGTGCATGCAGTTAGAGAGTTGAATGGACTATTTTGCCTATGGAAGGAAGCATGGTGACTTCAGGTTAGAGAGTTAATGGACTATATGAGGCCCTGAAAGGAAACATGGTGACTTCAGGTTAGAGAGTTTGAATGGACTATTAGGCATATGGAAGGAAGCATGGTGACTTCAGGTTAGAGTTGAACGGACTATTAGGCCTATGAAAGGAAACATGGTGACTTCAGTTTAGAGTTGAACGGACTATTAGGCCTATGGAAGGAAGCATGGTGACTTCAGGTTAGAGTTGAACGGACTATTAGGCCTATGGAAGGAAACATGGTGACTTCAGGTTAGAGTTGAACGGACTATTAGGCCTATGGAAGGAAGCATGGTGACTTCAGGTGAGAGAGTTGAAACGGACTATTAGGCCTATGAAGGAAACACTGGACTTCAGGTTAGAGAGTTGAACGGACTATTAGGCCTATGGAAGGAAGCATGGTGACATCAGGTTAGAGAGTTGAACGGACTATTAGGCCTATGGAAGGAAGCATGGTGACTTCAGGTTAGAGTGAACATACTATTAGGCCTATGGAAGGAAGCATGGTGACTTCAGGTTAGAGAGTTGAACGGCTATTAGGCCTATGGGAAGGAAGGCATGGTGACTTCAGGTTAGAGTTGAACGGAATATTAGGCCTATGAGAAGGAAGCATGGTGACTTCAGGTTAGAGAGTTGAACGGACTATTTAGGCTATGAAAGGAAGCATGGTGACTTCAGGTTAGAGAGTTGAACGGACTATTAGGCCTATGGAGAAGCATGGTGACCTTGAGGTTAGAGTTGAACGGAATATTAGGCCTATGGAAGGAGGCATGGTGACTTCAGGTTAGAGAGTTGAACGGACTATAGGCTATGAAAGGACGCATGGTGACTTCAGGTTAGAGAGTTGAACGGACTATTAGGCCTATGGAAGGAAGCATGGTGACTCAGGTTAGAGTGAGCGGAATATAGGCCTATGGAAGGAAGCATGGGACTTCAGGTTAGAGAGTTGAACGGACTATTAGGCCTATGGAAGGAAGCATGGTGACTTCAGGTTAGAGAGTTGAATGGACTATTAGGCCTATGAAAGGAAACATGGTGACTTCAGGTTAGAGAGTTGAATGGACTATTAGGCCTATGAAAGGAAACATGGTGACTTCAGGTTAGAGAGTTGAACGGACTATTAGGCCTATGGAAGGAAGCATGGTGACTTCAGGTTAGAGTTGAACGGAATATTAGAACTATGGAAGGAAACATGGTGACTTCAGGTTAGAGAGTTCAACGGACTATTAGGCCTATGGAAGGAAACATGGTGACTTCAGGTTAGAGAGTGAACGGACTATTAGGCCTATGGAAGGAAGCAATGGTGACTTCAGGTTAGAGAGTGAACGGACTATTAATCTATGGAAGGGAACATGGTGACTCAGGTTAGAGTTGAACGGACTATTAGGCCTATGAAGGAAACATGGTGACTTCAGGTTAGAGTTGAACGGACTATTGGGCCTATGGAAGGAAGCATGGTGCCTTCAGGTTAGAGAGTTGAACGCTATTAGCCTATGGAAGGAAACATGGTGACTTCAGGTATAGAGAGTTGAACGGAACTATTAGGCCTATGGAAGGAAGCATGGTGATTCAGGTTAGAGTTGAACGGACTATTGGGCCTATGGAAGGAAGCATGTGACTTCAGGTGAGAGAGTCGAAGGACTATTGGCCTATGGAAGAAACATGGTGACTTCAGGTTAGAGAGTTGAACGGACTATTAGGCCTATGGAAGGAAGCATCGGTGACTTCAGGTTAGAGAGTTTGAATGACTATTAGGCCTATGAAAGGAAACATGGTGACTTCAGGTTAGAGAGTTGAACGGACTATTAGGCCTATGGAAGGAAGCATGGTGACTTCAGGTTAGAGTTGAATGGAATATTAGGCCTATGGAAGGAAACATGGTGACTTCAGGTTAGAGAGTTGAACGGACTATTAGGCCTATGGAAGGAAGCATGGTGACTTCAGGTTAGAGAGTTGAACGGGACTATTAGCCTATGGGAAGGAATCATGGTGACTTCAGGTGTAGAGAGTTGAATGACTAATTATGCCTATGAAAGGAAGCATGGTGACTTCAGGTGAGAGAGTTGAACGGACTATTAGGCCCTATGGAAGGAAACCTGGGACTTCAGGTTAAGAGAGTGAATGGATCTATTTTTGCCTATGGAGGAACATGGTGACTTCAGGTTAGAGAGTTGAATGGACTATTAGGCCTATGAAAGGAAACATGGTGACTTCAGGTTAGAGAGTTGAATGGACTATTAGGCATATGGAAGGAAGCATGGTTACTTCAGGTTAGAGTTGAACGGACTATTAGGCCTATGAAAGGAAACATGGTGACTTCAGTTTAGAGTTGAACGGACTATTAGGCCTATGGAAGGAAGCATGGTGACTTCAGGTTAGAGTTGAACGGACTATTAGGCCTATGGAAGGAAACATGGTGACTTCAGGTTAGAGTTGAACGGACTATTAGGCCTATGGAAGGAAGCATGGTGACTTCAGGTGAGAGAGTTGAACGGACTATTAGGCCTATGGAAGGAAACATGGTGACTTCAGGTTAGAGAGTTGAACGGACTATTAGGCCTATGGAAGGAAGCATGGTGACATCAGGTTAGAGAGTTGAACGGACTATTAGGCCTATGGAAGGAAGCATGGTGACTTCAGGTTAGAGTTGAACGTACTATTAGGCCTATGGAAGGAAGCATGGTGACTTCAGGTTAGAGAGTTGAATGGACTATTAGGTCTATGAAAGGAAACATGGTGACTTCAGGTTAGAGTTGAACGTACTATTAGGCCTATGGAAGGAAGCATTGTGACATCAGGTTAGAGTTGAACGGACTATTAGGCCTATGGAAGGAAGCATGGTGACTTCAGGTGAGAGAGTTGAACGGACTATTAGGCCTATGAAAGGAAGCATGGTGACTTCAGGTTAGAGAGTTGAACTATCAGTCCAATCCGTACATCTAGTACATGCTAACTCCAAAGAGTTTATAAGCCATATACTGCTTTGTTTCGAAGATGATGAAGATGATAAACTTCTCTTGAATTTTCCATTATTCCCCTGGTAATCACATGTATCATATCTAATCTTTGATCTTGGTAATCAAGTTCATCAAATCTAGTCTTTCGTCTTTGTAATCACATTTATCATATCTAGTCTTTGGTCTTTGTAATCATATTTATCATATCTAGTCTTTGGTCTTTGTAATCATATTTATCATATCTAGACTTTGGTCTTTGTAATCATATTTATCATATCTAGACTTTGGTCTTTGTAATCATATTTATCATATCTAGACTTTGGTCTTTGTAATCATATTTATCATATCTAGACTTTGGTCTTTGTAATCATATTTATCATATCTAATCTTTGGTGTTTGCAATCACATTTATCATATATTTATTATATCTAAACAAAACCAGTTGAGAAGGTTCAGAGCAGCTGAAAGGGCATGGTGATAATAGACAGAAGGCCTATATTCTCATATCAACAAGGCTCTTGAGCCAGTAATTTTAGGAGGCCTCAGGGCATACTCAAACTGTGTCATACACACACACAGACACTCACTCACCCCTGAAAACAAACGGCGCTGGTGTTGAGTTGAGAGTGTGAGACGTGACACGTCTGGCGGGATGGAATCACTTCCTCCTGTGAACTGGGCGCCCATTGTCACTGCGACCCCTACCCAGTTAACCTCCGACCAAGGGGTCAACATGACAACGAGCCCACTGAGGATTCGGGTGTGCGTGAGCGTGCAGAGAGTGTGTGTGTTTGCGCGTTCGCAGCCACAGGTGTCTGGTAGGGTGTCAAGTGGGCTTTTGGGGCCTCATTCTCACCATCTGTTTCCAGGGTGATGGGATGGGGGAGGGGTTACCAACACATGTCTGGAGGAAGGAGGGAGGGAGGGGAAGGGCGGTGGGCAGAGGGTGTGAATGGAGGGACCAAGCAGGCCGCAGGAAGACTGGCAGGTGCTTGTGGATGTTAGCCCCTCTTTTGCCCCCTTCACTGGGGGGGAGTCGGGGTAATTGCGGGGCCGAGTTTAGGGTGGGGTTGTTGGATCTCAAGGTCAGAGGTTAGGACAGAGCCGAGGGCATTCACGCCACTCAGAGAGGCACCTTCTGTGTGTTAACTTACTTTCTGATGAGGCCTGTGTGTTAACTTCCTCTCTGATGAGGCCTGTGTGTTAACTTCCTCTCTGATGGGGCCTGTGTGTTAACTTCCTCTCTGATGAGGCCTGTGTGTTAACTTCCTCTCTGATGAGGCCTGTGTGTTAACTTCGTTTCTGATGAGGCCTGTGTGTTAACTTCCTCTCTGATGAGGCCTGTGTGTTAACTTCCTCTCTGATGAGGCCTGTGTGTTAACTTCCTCTCTGATGAAGCCTGTGTGTTAACTTCCTCTCTGATGGGGCCTGTGTGTTAACTTCCTCTCTGATGAGGCGTGTGTGTTAACTTCCTCTCTGATGAGGCCTGTGTGTTAACTTCCTCTCTGATGAGGCCTGTGTGTTAACTTCCTCTCTGATGAAGCCTGTGTGTTAACTTCCTCTCTGATGAGGCCTGTGTGTTAACTTCCTCTCTGATGAGGCCTGTGTGTTAACTTCCTCTCTGATGAGGCCTGTGTGTGAACTTCCTCTCTGATGAGGCCTGTGTGATAACTTCGTCTCTGATGAAGCCTGTGTGTTAACTTCCTCTCTGATGAGGCCTGTGTGTTAACTTCCTCTCTGATGAGGCCTGTGTGTTAATTTCCTCTCTGATGAGGCCTGTGTGATGGGAGGGGAGTGGGCTTGGTCATGTTACTAATAATCATGTTGGGGGGGAGTGGGCTTGGTCATGTTACTAATAAATCATGTTGGGGGGAGTGGGCTTGTCATGTTACTATATCATGTTGGGGGGAGTGGGGCTTGGTCATGTACTAATAATCATTTGGGGGAGGGGCTTGGTCATGTTACTAAATAATCATGTGGGGGGGTGGGCTTGGTCATGTTACTATTAATCATGTTGGGGGGAGTGGGCTTGGTCATGTTACTAATAATCATGTTGGGGGAGTGGGCTTGGTCATTTTACTAATAATCATGTTGGGGGAGTATGCTGTGGTCATGTTACTAATATCATGTTGGAGGGGAGTGGGCTTGGTCATGTTTACTAATAATATGTTGGGGGGAGTGGGCTTGGTCATGTTACTAATAATCATTTTGGGGAGTTGGCTTGGTCATGTTACTAATAATCATGTTGGGAGGGAGTGGGCTTGGTCATGTTCTAATAATCATGTTGGGGGGTGGGCTTGGTCATGTTACTAATAATCATGTTGGGGGGAGTGGGCTTGGTCATTTAATTAATCATTTGGGGGGTAGTGGGCTTGGTCATGTTACTATTAATCATGTTGGGAAGGGGGAGTGGGCTTGGTCCATGTTACTAATAATCCATGTTGGGGGGAGGGGCTTGGTCATGTTCTATTAATCATGTTGGGAGTGGGCTTGTCATGTTACTATTAATCATGTTTGGGAGGGGAGTGGGCTTGGTCAGTTTACTAATATCATGTGTGGGGGAGTGGGCTTGGTCATGTTACTATTAATCATGTTGGGGGGAGTGGGCTTGGTCATGTTACTATTAATCATGTTGGGAGGGGAGTGGGCTTGGTCATGTTACTAATAATCATGTTGGGGGGAGTGGGCTTGGTCATGTTACTAATAATCATGTTGGGGGAGTGGCTTGTCATGTTACAATAACATGTTGGGGGGGAGTGGGCTTGGTCATGTTAACTAATAATCATGTTGGGGGGAGTGGGCTTGGTCATGTTAACTATTAATCATGTTGGGGGGGAGTGGGCTTGGTCATGTTACTAATAATCATGTTGGGGGGAGTGGGCTTGGTCATGTTACTAATAATCATGTTGGGGGGAGTGGGCTTGGTCATGTTACTAATAATCATGTTGGGGGGAGTGGGCTTGGTCATGTTACTATTAATCATGTTGGGGGGGGGTGGCTTGGTCATGTTACTAATAATCATGTTGGGGGGGAGTGGGCTTGGTCATGTTACTATTAATCATGTTGGGGGGGGTGGGCTTGGTCATGTACATATTAATCATGTTGGGAGGGGAGTGGGCTTGGTCATGTTACTAATAATCATGTTGGGGGAGTGGGCTTGGTCATGTTACTAATAATCATGTTGGGGGGAGTGGGCTTGGTCATGTTACTATTAATCATGTTGGGAGGGGAGTGGGCTTGGTCATGTTACTAATAATCATGTTGGGGGAGTGGGCTGGTCATGTTACAATAATCATTTGGGGGGAGTGGGCTTGGTCATGTTACTAATAATCAGTTGGGGGGAGTGGGCTTGGTCATGTTACTATTAATCATGTTGGGAGGGGATGGCTTGGTCATGTTACTAATAATCATGTTTGGGGGGGAGTGGGCTTGGTCATGTTACTAATAATCATGTTGGAGGGAGTGTTTGGCTTGGTCAGTTTACTAATAATCATGTTGGGGGGAGGGGGCTTGGTCAGGTTACTAATAATCATGTTGGGGGGGGTGGGCTTGGTCATGTTACTAATAATCATGTTGGGGGGAGTGGGCTTGGTCATGTTACTATTAATCATGTTGGGAGGGGAGTGGGCTTGGTCATGTTACTAATAATCATGTTGGAGGAGTGGGCTTGGTCATGTACTAATAATCATGTTGGGGGAGTGGGCTTGGTCTGTTTACTAATAATCAGTTGGGGGGAGTGGGCTTGGTCATGTTACTAATAATCATGTTGGGGGGGAGTGGGCTTGTCATGTTCTAATAATCATGTTGGGGGGAGTGGGCTTGGTCTGTACTATAATCATGTTGGGGGGAGTTGGCTTGGTCATGTTACTAATAATCATGTTGGGGGGAGTTGGCTTGGTCATGTTACTAATAATCATGTTGGGGGGAGTGGGCTTGGTCATGTTACTAATAATCATGTTGGGGGGAGTGGGCTTGGTCATGTTACTAATAATCATGTTGGGGGGAGTGGGCTTGGTCATGTTACTAATAATCATGTTGGGGGGAGTGGGCTTGGTCATGTTACTAATAATCATGTTGGGGAGTGTGGCTTTGTCATGTTACTAATAATCATGTTGGGAGGGAGTAGGCTTGGTCATGGTTACTAATAATCATGTTGGGGGAGAGTGGGCTTGGTCATGTTACTAATAATCTGTTGGGGGAGTTGGCTTGGTCTGTTACTAATAATCATGTTGGGGGGAGGAGTGGGCTTGGTCATGTTACTATTAATCATGTTGGGGGGAGTGGGCTTGGTCAGTACTAATAATCATGTTGGGTGAGTTGGCTTGGTCATGTTACTAATAATGTTGGGGGAGGAGTGGCTTGGTCATGTTACTAATAATCATGTTGGGGGAGGAGTGGGCTTGGTCATGTTACTATTTTAATCATGTTGGGGAGGGAGTTGGCTTGGTCATGTTACTAATATCATGTTGGGGGGAGGAGTGTGGGCTTGTCCATGTTCACTATTAACATGTTGGGGGGATTGGCTTGTATGTTCAATATCGTGGGGTGAGTGTTGCATGTTATATTAATCATGTTTGGGGGGAGTTGGCTTGGTCCTTTTACTATAATCATGTTGGGGGGGAGGTGGTCTTTGTCTACTATAATCATGGTTGGGGGAGAGTGGGCTTGGTCATGTTAACTACAAATCATGTTGGGGGGAGTGGGCTTGTCATGTTACTATAATCATGGTTGGGGGGGAGTGGGCTTGGTCATGTTACTAATATCATGTTGGGGGGAGTGGGCTTGGTCATGTTTACTAATAATCATTGTTGGGGGGAGTGGGCTTGGTCGTTACTATTAATCATGTTGGGAGGGGATGTGGGGCTGGTCATGTTACTATTAATCATGTGGGGCAGTTGGGCGGCTTGTCATGTTACTAATAATCATGTTGGGGGGAGTGGCTTGGTCATTTATATAATCAGTTGGGGAGTGGGTTGGTCATGTTACTATACATTTGGGGGGAGGTTGGGCTTGGTCTGGTTCTATTAATCATGTTGGGGGGGAGTGTCTTGTCTTTACTATTCATCAGGTTGTGGGAGGGAGTGGGCTTGGTCATGTTACTACATAATCATGTTGGGGGGAGTGGGCTTGGTCATGTTTACTAAATAATCATTTGGGGGGAGTGGGCTTGGTCATGTTACTAATAATCATGTTGGGGGGAGTGGGCTTGGTCCTGTTACAATTAATCATGTTGGGGGGAGTGGGCTTGGTCATGTTACTATAATCAGTTGTTGGGGGAGTGGGCTTGGTCATGTTACTAATATCATGTTGGGGGGAGTGGGCTTGTATGTTACTAATATCATGTTGGGGGAGTGGGCTTGGTCATGTTACTAATAATCATGTTGGGGGGAGTTGGCTGGTCATGTTACTAATAATCATGTTGGGGGAGTGGGCTTGGTCATGTTACTAAATAATCTGTGGGATGAGTGGGCTTGGGTCATGTTACTAATAATCATGTTGGGGGGAGTGGGCTGGTCTGTTACTAATAATCATGTTGGGGGGGAGTTGGCTTGGTCATGTTACTAATAAAAAATCCATGGTTGGGGGAGTGGGCTTGGTCATGTTTACTAATAATCATGTTGGAGGGGATGTGGCTTGGTCATGTTACTAATAATCATGTTGGGGAGTTGGGCTTTGTCATGTTACTAATAATCATGTTGGGGGGAGTTGGCTTGGTCATGTTACTAATAATCATGTTGGGGGGAGTGGGCTTGGTCATGTTACTAATAATCATGTTGGGAGGAGTGGGCTTGGTCATGTTACTAATAATCATGTTGGGGGGAGTTGGCTTGGTCATGTTACTAATAATCATGTTGGGGGGAGGGGGCTTGGTCATGTTACTAATAATCATGTTGGGAGGGAGTGGGCTTGGTCAGTTACTAATAATCATGTTGGGAGGAGTGGGCTTGTCATGTTACTAATAATCATGTTGGGGGGAGTGGGCTTGGTCATGTTACTAATAATCATGTTGGGGGGAGGGTTGGAGTTCTTGGTCATGTTACTAATAATCATGTTGGGAGGGGAGTGGGCTTGGTCATGTTACTAATAATCATGTTGGGAGGAGTGGGCTTGGTCATGTTACTAATAATCATGTTGGGGGGAGGAGTGGGCTTGGTCATGTTACTAATAATCATGTTGGGAGGAGTGGGCTTGGTCATGTTACTAATAATCATGTTGGGGGGAGGAGTGGGCTTGGTCATGTTACTAATAATCATGTTGGGGGGAGGAGTGGGCTTGGTCATGTTACTAATATCATGTTGGGAGGAGTGGGCTTGGTCATGTACTAATAATAATGTGGGGGGAGTGGGCTTGGCATGTTACTAATAATCAGTTGGGGGAGTTGTTGGTCATGTTACTAATAACATGTTGGGAGGAGTGTGGCTTGGTCATGTTACTAATATCATGTTGGGGGAGGTGGGCTTGGTCATGTTACTAATAATCATGTTGGGGGAGTGGGCTTGGTCATGTTACTAATAATCATAGTTGGGGGGAGTGGGCTTGGTCATGTTACTAATAATCATGTTGGGGAGTGGGCTTGGCATGTTACTAATAATCGTTGGGGGGGAGTGGGCTTGGTCATGTTACTAATAATCATGTTGGGGGGGAGTGGGCTTGGTCATGTTACTAATAATCATGTTGGGGGGAGTGGGCTTGGTCATGTTACTAATAATCATGTTGGGAGGGGAGTAGGCTTGGTCATGTTACTAATAAATATGTTGGGGGGAGTTGGCTTGGTCATGTTACTAATAATAATTTTTCTGCAGGTGTTTTCCCAATGTTCCGATAATACAACTGATGGAAATGACAGAAGTCCTAGAAAAATCCTCCAACCTCCAATTGACCTAAACTGTAGTAGTATCAAATGCTTTGCAGGCTGTTCTGCCAAGCCGAATACACTTAATTGTGTGTGTGTGTGTGTGTGGTGTGTGTGTGTGTGTGTGTTGTGTGTGTGTGTGTGTGTGTGTGTGTGTGTGTGTGTGTGTGTGTGTGTGTGGTGTGTGTGTGTGTGTGTGTGTGTGTGTGTAGGAGGCCCATCCGGCCCTGAATGTCAGTTAGTCAGGTGGGCCAGGCCTGCGAATGATTAGATGGGATGGAGTGGTATAAGTATAGAGGGGGGTTGTAGTACTTGGAACAGCTGCTGATTAAAATGACTGCTTGCTCTTTCTTTCTCTCTCTCTCCCTCTCCCTCTCTCTCCCCCTTCCGCCCTCTATACCCCTCTCTCCCTCTCCCTCTCTCTCCCCCTTCCGCCCTCTATACCCCTCTCTCCCTCTCCCTCTCTCTCCCCCTTCCGCCCTCTATACCCCTCTCTACTCTCCCTCTCTCTCCCCCTTCCGCCCTCTATACCCTCTCTCTCTCTCCCTCTCCCTCTCTCCCTCTCTCTCCTCTCTCCCCTTCCGCCTCATACCCCTCTCTCTCTTTCCCTCTCCCTCTCTCTCCCCCTTCCGCTCTCTATTCCCCTCTCTCTCTCTCCCTCTCCCTCTCTCTCCCCCTTCCCCCCTCTATTCCCTCTCTCTCTCTCCCTCTCCCTCTCTCTCCCCTTCCGCCCTCTATACCCCTCTCCTCTCTCCTCCCTCTCCTCTCTCCCCCCCTTCCGCCTTCTATACCCCTCTCTCTCTCCCCTTCCAGCCCTCTATACCCCCTCTCTCTCTCCCTCTCCCTCTCTCTCCCCTTCCGCTTCTATACCCTCTCTCTCTCCCTCTCCTCCCTCTCTCTCCCTCTTCCGCCCTCTATACCCCTCTCTCCCTCTCCCTCTCTCTCCCCCTTCCCGCCCTCTATACCCCTCTCTCTCTCCCTCTCCTCTCTCCCCTTCCGCCCTCTACTACCCCTCTCTCCCTCTCCCTCTCTCTCCCCCTTCCGCTCTCTATACCCTCTCTCTCCTCTCCCTCTCTCTCCCCCTTCCGCCCTCTATACCCCTCTCTCTCTCTCCCTCTCCCTCTCTCTCCCCCTTCCGCCCTCTATACCCCTCTCTCTCTCTCCCTCTCCCTCTCTCTCCCCCTTCCGCCCTCTATACCCCTCTCTCTCTCTCCCTCTCCCTCTCTCTCCTCCCCTTCCGCCTCTATACCCCTCTCTCTCTCTCCCTCTCCCTCTCTCTCCCCCTTCCGCCCTCTATACCCCTCGCTCTCTCTTTCTACAGAGGAGGAAGAAGAGGATGAAGAAATCACAGAGCTGAAGCCTGATCCTGAATCTGACCAGCAGGAGGAGGAGGACACCAAGGAGATGAAAGAGGGTAAGAAAAGGGGGATGAGAAGAGGGGGAGGAGAAGAGGGGGATGAGAAGAAGGGGCATTTTGTAGAGGGGGATGATAAGAGGGGGAGGAGAAGAAGGGCATGAGTAGAGGGGGATGATAAGAGGGGGATGAGAAGAAGGGGCATTTTGTAGAGGGGGATGAGAAGAGGGGGAGGAGAAGAAGGGGCATTTTGTAGAGGGGGAGGAGAAGAGGGGGCATTTTGTAGAGGGGGATGAGAAGAGGGGGATGAGAGGGGGATGAGAAGAAGGGGCATTTTGTAGAGGGGGAGGAGAAGAAGGGGCATGAGTAGAGGGGGAGGAGAAGAAGGGGCATGAGTAGAGGGGGAGGAGAAGAGGGGGATGAGAAGAAGGGGCATTTTGTAGAGGGGGAAGAGAAGAAGGGGCATGAGTAGAGGGGGAGGAGAAGAAGGGGCATGAGTAGAGGGGGAGGAGAAGAGGGGGCATTTTGTAGAGGGGGAGGAGAAGAGGGGGATAGGTCATAGGTCACACATATGTCAGATAATCATTTCTGAGACTGAACTCTCCAGTTCTCTCAACCAATTGAGTTTAACCACCACCTTGGTTTGGGAAACAGTATAACAGAAACATAACATATTTCAATTAAAAACAAGTTAAAGCGATGAATAAATTCATCAAATGTATTTATAAAGCCCTTTTTACATCAGCCCATGTCACAAAGTGCTTATACAGAAACCCAGCCTAAAACCCCAAACAGCAAGTAATGCAGATGTAGAAGCACGGTGGCTAGGAAAAACTCCCTGGAAAGGCAGGAACCTAGGAAGAAACCTAGAGAGGAACCAGGCTCTGAGGGGTGGCCAGTCCTCTTCTGGCTGTGCCGGGTGGAGATTATTGAAGACGTTCAAACTTTCATAGATGACCAGCAGGGTCAACGAGAGAGAGAGAGAGATGGGAGAATTAGAGGGAGCATACTGAAGATCACACAGGACACTAGATAAGACAGGAGAAATACTCCAGATAGGACAGACTGACCCTAGCCCCCTGGCACATAGACACTGGAGACTGAGACAGTGGGAGTCGGGGGACACTGGCCCCGTCCAAAGTTACTCCCGGAGAGGGCCAACCAGGCAGGATATAACCCCACCCACTTTGCCAAAGCACAGCCCCCACACCACTAAAGGATATCAAAGACCACTAATGTACTACCCTGAGACAAGGCCGAGTGTAGCCCACCAAGATCTCCCCCACCTCACGAGCCCGAGGACAGGAAGGATGGGAATCGCGA
>NC_052338.1:24074460-24078435 GCF_016432855.1 Salvelinus namaycush | reverse complement strand
TGTTAAAATACATGAGGTGAGACTGGCTGTTTAAATACATGGACATGAGACTGACATGCTTTTAAATACATGGAGGTGAGGACTGACCTGTTTAAATCATGGAGGTGAGACTGACCTGTTTAAATACATGGAGGTGAGGACTGACCTGTTTAAATACATGGAGGTGAGACTGACCTGTTTAAATACATGGAGGTAGAGAGACCTGTTTAAATGCATGGGACAGGAAGGATGGAAGAACGCGAGGACAGGAAGGATGGAGAGCGTGAGGACAGGAAGATGAAGAACGCGAGGACAGGAAGGATGGGAGAGCGCGAGGACAGGAAGGATGGAAGAAGCGCGAGGACAGGAAGGATGGGAGAGCGCGAGGACAGGAAGGATGGGAGAAGCGCGAGGACAGGAAGGATGGAAGAGCGCGAGGACAGGAAGGATGGGAGAGCGCGAGGACAGGAAGGATGGAGACGAGAGAGCGCATTGAGGACAGGAAGGATGGAGAGAGCGCGAGGACAGGAAGGATGGGAAGAGCGCGAGGACAGGAAGGATGGGAAGAAGCGCGAGGACAGGAAGGATGGAGAGCGCGAGGACAGGAAGGATGGGAGAGCGCGAGGACAGGAAGGATGGGAGAGCGCGAGGACAGGAAGGATGGGAGAGCGCGAGGACAGGAAGGATGGGAGAGTGCGAGGACAGGAAGGATGGGAGAGCCCGAGGAAGCGGAAGGATGGAAGAACGCGAGGACAGGAAGGATGGGAGAGCGCGAGGACAGGAAGGATGGGAGAGCGCGAGGACAGGAAGGATGGTAGAGTGCGAGGACAGGAAGGATGGGAGAGCCCGAGGACAGGAAGGATGGGAGAACGCGAGGACAGGAAGGATGGGAGAGCGCGAGGACAGGAAGGATGGGAGAGCGCGAGGACAGGAAGGATGGGAGAGCGCGAGGACAGGAAGGATGGAAGAACGCGAGGACAGGAAGGATGGGAGAGCGCGAGGACAGGAAGGATGGGAGAGCCCGAGGACAGGAAGGATGGAAGAACGCGAGGACAGGAAGGATGGGAGAGCGCGAGGACAGGAAGGATGGGAGAGCGCGAGGACAGGAAGGATGGGAGAGCGCGAGGACAGGAAGGATGGAAGAACGCGAGGACAGGAAGGATGGAAGAACGCGAGTACAGGAAGGATGGGAGAACCCGAGGACAGGAAGGATGGAAGAACGCGAGGACAGGAAGGATGGGAGAGCGCGAGGACAGGAAGGATGGGAGAGCGCGAGGACAGGAAGGATGGAAGAACGCGAGGACAGGAAGGATGGGAGATTGCGAGGACAGGAAGGATGGGAGAGCGCGAGGACAGGAAGGATGGAAGAGCGTGAGGACAGGAAGCATGGGAGAGCCCGAGGACAGGAAGGATGGAAGAACGCGAGGACAGGAAGGATGGGAGAGCGCGAGGACAGGAAGGATGGGAGAGCGCGAGGACAGGAAGGATGGTAGAGTGCGAGGACAGGAAGGATGAGAGAGCGCGAGGACAGGAAGGATGGAAGAACGCGAGGACAGGAAGGATGGGAGAGCGCGAGGACAGGAAGGATGGGAGAGCGCGAGGACAGGAAGGATGGGAGAGCGCGAGGACAGGAAGGATGGGAGAGCGCGAGGACAGGAAGGATGGGAGCGCGCGAGGACAGGAAGGATGGTAGAGTGCGAGGACAGGAAGGATGGGAGAGCCCGAGGACAGGAAGGATGGAAGAACACGAGGACAGGAAGGATGGGAGAGCGCGGGGACAGGAAGGATGGGAGAGCGCGAGGACAGGAAGGATGGGAGAGCGCGAGGACAGGAAGGATGGTAGAGTGCGAGGACAGGAAGGATGGGAGAGCCCGAGGACAGGAAGGATGGGAGAACGCGAGGACAGGAAGGATGGGAGAGCGCGAGGACAGGAAGGATGGGAGAGCGCGAGGACAGGAAGGATGGGAGAGCGCGAGGACAGGAAGGATGGAAGAACGCGAGGACAGGAAGGATGGGAGAGCGCGAGGACAGGAAGGATGGGAGAGCCCGAGGACAGGAAGGATGGAAGAACGCGAGGACAGGAAGGATGGGAGAGCGCGAGGACAGGAAGGATGGGAGAGCGCGAGGACAGGAAGGATGGGAGAGCGCGAGGACAGGAAGGATGGGAGAGCGCGAGGACAGGAAGGATGGAAGAACGCGAGGACAGGAAGGATGGGAGAGCGCGAGGACAGGAAGGATGGGAGAGCCCGAGGACAGGAAGGATGGAAGAACGCGAGGACAGGAAGGATGGGAGAGCGCGAGGACAGGAAGGATGGGAGAGCGCGAGGACAGGAAGGATGGGAGAGCGCGAGGACAGGAAGGATGGAAGAACGCGAGGACAGGAAGGATGGAAGAACGCGAGTACAGGAAGGATGGGAGAACCCGAGGACAGGAAGGATGGAAGAACGCGAGGACAGGAAGGATGGGAGAGCGCGAGGACAGGAAGGATGGGAGAGCGCGAGGACAGGAAGGATGGAAGAACGCGAGGACAGGAAGGATGGGAGATTGCGAGGACAGGAAGGATGGGAGAGCGCGAGGACAGGAAGGATGGAAGAGCGTGAGGACAGGAAGCATGGGAGAGCCCGAGGACAGGAAGGATGGAAGAACGCGAGGACAGGAAGGATGGGAGAGCGCGAGGACAGGAAGGATGGGAGAGCGCGAGGACAGGAAGGATGGTAGAGTGCGAGGACAGGAAGGATGAGAGAGCGCGAGGACAGGAAGGATGGAAGAACGCGAGGACAGGAAGGATGGGAGAGCGCGAGGACAGGAAGGATGGGAGAGCGCGAGGACAGGAAGGATGGGAGAGCGCGAGGACAGGAAGGATGGGAGAGCGCGAGGACAGGAAGGATGGGAGCGCGCGAGGACAGGAAGGATGGTAGAGTGCGAGGACAGGAAGGATGGGAGAGCCCGAGGACAGGAAGGATGGAAGAACACGAGGACAGGAAGGATGGGAGAGCGCGGGGACAGGAAGGATGGGAGAGCGCGAGGACAGGAAGGATGGGAGAGCGCGAGGACAGGAAGGATGGGAGAGCGCGAGGACAGGAAGGATGGAAGAACGCGAGGACAGGAGGGATGGGAGAGCGCGGGGACAGGAAGGATGGGAGATCCCGAGGACAGGAAGGATGGAAGAACGCGAGGACAGGAAGGATGGGAGAGCGCGAGGACAGGAAGGATGGGAGAGGAAGGATGGGAGAGCGCGAGGACAGGAAGGATGGGAGAGCGCGAGGACAGGAAGGATGGGAGAGCACGAGGACAGGAAGGATGGGAGAGCACGAGGGCAGGAAGGATGGGAGAGCGCGAGGACAGGAAGGATGGAAGAACGCGAGGACAGGAAGGATGGTAGAGCGCGAGGACAGGAAGGATGGGAGAGCGCGAGGACAGGAAGGATGGGAGAGTGCGAGGACAGGAAGGATGGGAGAGTGCGAGGACAGGAAGGATGGAAGAACGTGAGGACAGGAAGGATGGTAGAGTGCGAGGACAGGAAGGATGGGAGAGCGCGAGGACAGGAAGGATGGAAGAACGCGAGGACAGGAAGGATGGTAGAGTGCGAGGACAGGAAGGATGGGAGAGCGCGAGGACAGGAAGGATGGGAGAGCTCAAGGACAGGAAGGATGGAAGAGCGTGAGGACAGGAAGCATGGGAGAGCCCGAGGACAGGAAGGATGGAAGAACGCGAGGACAGGAAGGATGGGAGAGCGCGAGGACAGGAAGGATGGGAGAGCGCGAGGACAGGAAGGATGGGAGAGTGCGAGGACAGGAAGGATGGGAGAGTGCGAGGACAGGAAGGATGGGAGAGCGCAAGGACAGGAAGGATGGGATAGCCCGAGGACAGGAAGGATGGGAGAGCACGAGGACAGGAAGGATGGGAGAGCACGAGGACAGGAAGGATGGAAGAACGCGAGGACAGGAAGGATGGGAGAGCGCGAGAACAGGAAGGATGGGAGAGCACGAGGACAGG
>NC_052338.1:24029460-24069460 GCF_016432855.1 Salvelinus namaycush | reverse complement strand
TGGTTTTGGTGCAGAAAATGCCTCTGGTTGGTCGTGACGTGTGTGTGTTTTTGGTTTTACAATCGATGTGGGAACCAGAAGTCCTCACAAGGATAGTAAAACAAGAAGAATTCTGACAAGTGGGGACATTTCACCTCTCCCCACAAGGAAAAAGGCTATTTTAAGTTTAGGGGTTTGGTTTAGGATTACAATTAGGTTTAAGGTTAGGATTAGGAGTTGGGGTTAGGGGTTACGGAAAAAGGATTTTAAATAGGAATCGATTGTTTGGTCCCCTCAAGGATGGTAAAACAAACGTGTGTGTACGTTTGCACGTATGTGTGCGTATGTGTGTGTATTCTCGTGCAAATCCGGGTGTGTCTGTGTGTGTCTATGTGTTATGTGTGTCTGTGTGTCTGTGTGTGAGAGGGAGGGATGGGGAGCCTGGGAGGCAACTGAGGGCTGGGGAGTAGATTTAGAGGGACTCTCCACGAGAGAGAGAGAGAGAGAGGGGGGGGGGGGGGTTATAGAAACTTCTGCATAATAAAAAGATGTGGCCTACCACTTCCTACTTCACATGTGTTAGCCCACCCACGTGGATCCTCCAATCACATGTGCTGCTTGACTCTGTTTCCTACGCCCAGAGTCTACCTCATAAACACACACACACGCACAGTATAAACTTATATACAAACAGTACATTGAAATAGACACACACACACACACACTGAGTTATAGACATACACACAGAGTCACAGGCTCACACACAGAGTCACACACACACACACACACACACACACACACACACACACACACACACACACACACACACACACACACACACACACACACACACTCATGCAAAGCCGTACACACATGCACAGCCACCCACTCCCACACTGCAGACCAATATATGCAATTTAGTAGAGGCCTTAATAGATTTGAATAGATAATAGATGCAATAATAGATTTTAAACACCATTATCCCCCAGCTTTATTTGGCTACTATTATTCATGTATGTTCTGAAGTGCATGTAGTCTGGTGTAGATATTACAGTGTTACAGCATGTAGTCTGGTGTAGATATTACAGTGTTACAGCATGTAGTCTGGTGTAGATATTACAGTGTTACAGCATGTAGTCTGGTGTAGATATTACAGTGTTACAGCATGTAGTCTGGTGTAAATATTCCAGTGTTACAGCATGTAGTCTGGTGTAGATATTACAGTGTTACAGCATGTAGTCTGGTGTAGATATTCCAGTGTTACAGCATGTAGTCTGGTGTAGATATTACAGTGTTACAGCATGTAGTCTGGTGTAGATATTACAGTGTTACAGCATGTAGTCTGGTGTAGATATTACAGTGTTACAGCATGTAGTCTGGTGTAGATATTCCAGTGTTACAGCATGTAGTCTGGTGTAGATATTACAGTGTTACAGCATGTAGTCTGGTGTAGATATTACAGTGTTACAGCATGTAGTCTGGTGTAGATATTACAGTGTTACAGCATGTAGTCTGGTGTAGATATTACAGTGTTATAGCATGTAGTCTGGTGTAGATATTACAGTATTATAGCATGTAGTCTGGTGTAAATATTCCAGTGTTACAGCATGTAGTCTGGTGTAGATATTCCAGTGTTACAGCATGTAGTCTGGTGTAGATATTCCAGTGTTACAGCATGTAGTCTGGTGTAGATATTACAGTGTTATAGTATGTAGTCTGGTGTAGATATTACAATGTTATAGCATGTAGTCTGGTGTAGATATTACAGTGTTACAGCATGTAGTCTGGTGTAGATATTACAGTGTTACAGCATGTAGTCTGGTGTAGATATTACAGTGTTACAGCATGTAGTCTGGTGTAGATATTACAGTGTTACAGCATGTAGTTTGGTGTAGATATTACAGTGTTACAGCATGTAGTCTGGTGTAGATATTACAGTGTTACAGCATGTAGTCTGGTGTAAATATTCCAGTGTTACAGCATGTAGTCTGGTGTAGATATTACAGTGTTACAGCATGTAGTCTGGTGTAGATATTCCAGTGTTACAGCATGTAGTCTGGTGTAGATATTACAGTGTTACAGCATGTAGTCTGGTGTAGATATTACAGTGTTACAGCATGTAGTCTGGTGTAGATATTACAGTGTTACAGCATGTAGTCTGTGTAGATATTACAGTGTTACAGCATGTAGTCTGGTGTAAATATTACAGTGTTATAGCATGTAGTCTGGTGTAAATATTACAGTATTATAGCATGTAGTCTGGTGTAGATATTACAGTGTTACAGCATGTAGTCTGGTGTAGATATTACAGTGTTACAGCTACAAGGATTACTGGAGTCAGTTTGTCTTTACAAGTGATTTCTGTCCATATTGTAGTCTGGAAGCTGGGTTTCTATAATATAATGATGTCCATATTGTAGTCTGGAAGCTGGGTTTCTATAATATAATGATGTCCATATTGTAGTCTGGAAGCTGGGTTTCTATAATATAATGATGTCCATATTGTAGTCTGGAAGCTGGGTTTCTATAACATAATGATGTCCATATTGTAGTCTGGAAGCTGGGTTTCTATAATATAATGATGTCCATATTGTAGTCTGGAGGCTGGGTTTCTATAATATAATGATGTCCATATTGTAGTCTGGAAGCTGGGTTTCTATAATATAATGATGTCCATATTGTAGTCTGGAGGCTGGGTTTCTATAATATAATGATGTCCATATTGTAGTCTGGAAGCTGGGTTTCTATAATATAATGATGTCCATATTGTAGTCTGGAAGCCGGGTTTCTATAATATAATGATGTTCATATTGTAGTCTGGAAGCCGGGTTTCTATAATATAATGATGTCCATATTGTAGTCTGGAAGCCGGGTTTCTATAATATAATGATGTCCATATTGTAGTCTGGAAGCTGGGTTTCTATAACATAATGATGTCCATATTGTAGTCTGGAAGCCGGGTTTCTATAATATAATGATGTCCATATTGTAGTCTGGAAGCTGGGTTTCTATAATATAATGATGTCCATATTGTAGTCTGGAAGCTGGGTTTCTATAATATAATGATGTCCATATTGTAGTCTGGAAGCTGGGTTTCTATAATATAATGATGTCCATATTGTAGTCTGGAAGCTGGGTTTCTATAATATAATGATGTCCATATTGTAGTCTGGAAGCTGGGTTTCTATAATATAATGATGTCCATATTGTAGTCTGGAAGCTGGGTTTCTATAATATAATGATGTCCATATTGTAGTCTGGAAGCTGGGTTTCTATAACATAATGATGTCCATATTGTAGTCTGGAAGCTGGGTTTCTATAATATAATGATGTCCATATTGTAGTCTGGAAGCTGGGTTTCTATAATATAATGATGTCCATATTGTAGTCTGGAAGCTGGGTTTCTATAATATAATGATGTCCATATTGTAGTCTGGAAGCTGGGTTTCTATAATATAATGATGTCCATATTGTAGTCTGGAAGCCGGGTTTCTATAATATAATGATGTCCATATTGTAGTCTGGAAGCTGGGTTTCTATAATATAATGATGTCCATATTGTAGTCTGGAAGCCGGGTTTCTATAATATAATGATGTCCATATTGTAGTCTGGAAGCTGGGTTTCTATAACGTAGTGATGTGTGTATATTGTCACTGTGATAAAACAGGAGACATTTGGCATTGGAAGCTGGGTGAGAAGTTGACAACAAGCATAGAACTGTCCAACCATACATAAAGTTAATTTCATCACAGTTCAACATTTTACAATTTAACAGTTGGTTCCTCACCATGAATGTCATATAGATAAGAACTGATGATACAGTTATTCTTTGACACACACTCACATGCACGCACGCACGCACCACACATACACTCACATACACTCACATGCACGCACGCATGCACGTGCACACACCACACACATACACTCACATGCACAAAGGCACGCACGTGCACACCCACCACACACATACACTCACATGCACAAAGGCACGCACACACACACACACACACACCACACACCACACACCGCTTCTCCCATGAGAGGGGTCTATTTGGGTGACTGAGTGGCGCTGCTGGGAAGATGTGTGGTGGATGAAATGATAGCGGGGGGGGGGGGGGGGGGGGGACAGAAATGAAAACCTAAATGGCACCTCCCAGGCACCTCCCAGGCGTTCTTGTGTCAGTCAGTATGAGTGTGGCCTGGGGCTGTGCCATGCCCTTTCATGAGAGAAATAAATAAATAAAAGACAGAGCGAAAAGGAGTCAATCTCCAATCGCTTGGCATGGGCCTCCCTCACTTTTCTAGCTGGAGAGGGATGAAAGGAGGCAGGAGTGATCAGGGGAGAAGAGATATTGTTTTTCTCTCCAGGATCTATTACAAACAGAGGTGCTCCTTTCTAGTTATCCGTGGATCAGATGGATCTTAATGTGCGAGCATGTTCAGCCGTTTAACCCCCAAAACCACAGGCCCCACTTTCTTTTCTCTCTCTCTTCTCCTTTTCCTGAGGTAGACGGAACGCATGCGACCGCCTCTGCATACACTCATCCTCTGTCGGCCTCTGTTATGGCTCTGCTAGGGTTCTACCAGGGCTCTGCTAGGGCTCTGCCAAGGCTCTGCTAGGGCTCTATTAGGGCTTTGCTAGGGCTCTGCTAGGGCTCTGCCAGGGCTCTGTTATGGCTCTGCTAGGGCTCTATTAGGGCTCTGCTAGGGCTCTGCCAGGGCTCTGCTAGGGCTCTGCCAGGGCTCTGTTATGGCTCTGCTAGGGTTCTACCAGGGCTCTGCCAAGGCTCTGCCAGGGCTCTGTTAGGGCTCTGCCAGGGCTCTGCCAGGGTTCTGTTATGGCTCTGTTAGGGCTCTGCCAGGGCTCTGCTAGGGCTCTGTTAGGGCTCTGCCAGGGCTCTGCTAGGGCTCTGCCAGGGCTCTCCTTGGGCAACATTTCTAAAAACATGTTTTTATGGGGTATTGTGTGTAGATTGATCAAGAAAAAAATTATTTAATCAATTTTAGAATAAGGCTGTAATGTAACAAAATGTGAAAAAAGTCAAGGAGTCTGAATTTCATATTTCAGAGAGTGAAATGGCGTGTTTGAATCATCGTCATTGTTTCAACATTATGCCATCAACCTAAATATGGAGGTATATTGAAATAAAATGTCAGGGCCACAGTCCAACGATTTCTGCCTGAACAGTGACTCCTACTGCTATACGAGGGGTAATGCAATTCATTGAGAAGAAGTCTACCATTCAGATGCCTACAGTACCTCTACTTTATGTTTAGCTTTTTTTAAACAAGCTGTGTTTGATTCAGCTGAGCTATTATGTCAACACATTTAGACATTTATCAGCTTCCATATTCATTTGTGTAGACTACCTAAATAACATTCAAGAGTTGAAAGGAACTCCTCAAACTTTTCTTTCACAGTCTGTACAGTATGTGAGGTTGGGTTTATGTAGGCTACATTGACACCTACATTGACATGTAGGCTACATTGACAAAATCTGGATGAATAAACATTGTTTCCATGCAATTACAAAAATAAAAGAATAATGTGATTATGTTGAATCGACGTGGAAAACTGAATGGATTTGCAAAAAGTCATCAACTGAATGGAATTTCAACTTTTAACCTAAATCTAAGGGCATGGTGAATTTTTTGGGTTGATTTCACATTAAATTCACATGAAAAACTAGACGTTGAAATGGTCATTATAATTTGTCCATGGTGGATTGGATTTTTGGAAGTTTAGAAGTAGTTACCGTTAGCGCTATGAATACGATGCCAAATTCATTGTATTAATAATAACCTTTGGATATTGCCATTACTTTCAACCAGTGTGTGCCCAGCAGAGTATGTAAGTGGAGCGGAGCTGGAGCGGAGCGAGGAGTGGAACGTGCCCAATTTGACTGGAACGTGGAGCGAGTTTCCTAAAGGTTGGAGCGTCTGCCTTCTCGCCCCCTCCAATTCCACTCCAGTAGCACTCACTTCCTCAGCTCAGGGCGCGCCCCGTCCTCATATACATCTGTAGGCTACTTGTGTGCTGCTAGAGCCCCTTGCTTTAGCTACTGTCATGGAGTTCACCAAATCTTTTCATAAAGAAAGTGATAAAACACAAAGGTGCAAAATCAAGGTGACTTACAAAGATGAGGACCAAAACCAAGAGAGGGAGTGCTGTGATGTAGTGTCCACAACTAAAAAATCTGAAAAGAGACGTATCCTGAAAGCATGACGGTATACTTAGTACGTGCACATGCTAACAGAAAGGAACGAGGTGGGGAACTAGCTAAGTGTGTCAAATCAGATTTTGTTCATTTTCATTCTATTATTTATACAATAGGCCGTCATTGATTTTGGCCCAATAGGCCTGGCATATTACCTCTTTCAAGGAGCTTTCCATTTTGATAGGGTTATTTGACCTAAAATCTTTTAGGCCTACCTACAATTTTTTTATATGCATCGCTACCCAGCCTGGCAAGAGTGGCCCGAAGGGTATTTAGCATCCCCATTGGCTCCGCAAGCGCTGAGAGGGTATTCTCCACTTCTGGCCTGCTTTCCAGGCACCATTGCATCAACCTGAAGCCACAGACTCTGACCAAATTCATGTTTCTAAAAATGATTTCCAAGGCACTGTAGACTGAGACTAATAAACCATTTTTCGTTTAATTTGTATTTAATTCTATGTACGTCACAGCCTATATGTGCAAATTGTGGATTATATAATGATTTAATATAACGAAATGTTGTTTAAATGCTGAGCACTTAATATCCCTGCCAGCCTAGTGTGTCGCACTTGCAAATGCTTCACAAAGTATTTCTTTGTAGGCTATAGCCTTAAAATAATTGAAATAATATAGCTTAAATAATTCATTTTCATTGATTCTTAGGCTCCCTGTCTGGCTCCTGACCTATTAGAGTGTTTATATGCTGTTTAATATGACATGTAGACTATTTGACATGATGAGCGCTTCTTACATTCACCTTTTCATGTTTATTAAAGTATTTTTCATTCAAATCATATGGTTTGGCTTCAATACTTTGAAACCAAATGGTAGGTCCAGGTAGTCACAAAAATAGATGGGTGTTGGTTAAATTGTGATTTTAATTAACGGAATTTGGAGCTGCAGATGGACGGGATTTCTGACCGCTCAACTCTGCTCACATACTTTGGTGCCCAGTGGGTTGTGTGTTGGTTTGTAGATGGGGGGGGGGACTAAGATTGAATTATATGGGGGAGGAGGGGTTATTAGTGAGGTTTGGGGGGACACTGGGGCTACATTGTGAGGGGGTTGATGTGAATGATACTGGGGAGGTAGGCATTCTGTCCTCTTCTCACAGCCCTGCCGGTGGACCCGTCATTGGCCCAAACCCTGTGTGCTCCAGTAACATCACACGACCCTCTCAAGTGGGCTGGGTCACGCCACATCAATGGCACGCCCCAAAAACCTCACCCGCACCCCTCAACCGCCCGTACCCCCGCTGACACTGTCAGCTCCCATCCCACTCAGCCATATTTTTATTAATATCTCTCGGTTTCTTTTACACACCATGGCTCGCTGTGACCTGATCCCCGTGCCAGAGGGTTGGGAAAGCAGGCCTGGTTTAGAGGGAAAGAAGGGGGGAGCGGGGAGAGAGAGAAGGGTGGGGAAGAGAGGGGGAGAATGAGAGAGGGGCGGGAGCGGGGGAGAGTGAGAGAGGGGTGGGGGGGAGAGAGGGGGAGATTGAGAGAGGGGAAGGAGAGGGAAAGAGAGAGAGAGAGGGGGGGTAAAGAGAGAGAGAAAGAGGGAGGAGAGAGGGGAGGGAGAGGGGGGAAGAGAGAGAGAAAGAGGAAGAGAGGAGAGAGGGGGAGAGAGAGGGGAGGGAGAGGGGGGAACAGAAAGAGAAAGAGGGAGGAGAGAGAGGGGGGAAAGAGAAAGAGAGAGGGAGGAGAGGGGGGAGAGAAGAGGTATTCATAGGGTTTCTGGAGAGATTCCCACTCCAAATTATAGTGGCAGATGAAGTTGCATTTGCTCATAAAGCTTACTGGAGAAATCCTATAAAAGCCACTGTTAGCTTTGTGAGAGGAAGGTCAAAGACCCTGTGTCTGTGGAGGTTTTATAATAGACTTGTATAATAACACATTCTTTCAACAGCTAGCTAGAGATTCTACCTCCATTATGGTGCAGTGGTATTGTTCCCTGAATTCTTTGCTGTTCAGATTCTGATGGGTAGAGGAATATGACAACGCTAGGTAGATGAACATTTTAAAACTTAGCAGTCTATCATTGTGTCAAAGTCGTTTTTTTCTAATCATACTTTATCAATTCAATAGGAATTCTCACTTTAATAATAATATATTTTTTATATTTTAGTATCAATTTACGGTACTTCTCCTATGTCAATATGATTAAGGTCACTCTCACTGAAAAGAGAGAAGAAGAAGAGGATGAAAGAGAGAGATGGAAAGGAAAGGAAGAGAGGGGCCGAGAGAAGGAGAGAAAGGCTGCTTGTATTCACAAAGCCTCATTTTCTTTATCTGATGAAACAGAGATATGCTATTCCACCGGCTGTGCCAGAGACCACAGAGTGACAAAATCTGTGGGGTGTCGTAAAAAAGAGAGAGCGAGGGATGCCAAGGGAAGAGGGTTCAGTCCATCTGGTCCTCATAAGCCCTGCTGAAAACCAGATGACTGTGGTGGTGCAGCGAGAGGAGGAGAGGAGAATATACTGTCTTGTTACTAAGTCATCGACCCCCTCTCCTCTTCCTCCCTCCCTTCCCAACCCAAACTCCAGGAGCATTTTTTACCCGAGAAAGAGGGAGGCAACCAAGGAGGGAGTGTTCGTTCCTCTCTTCCATAATCCCTCTCTTCGTGCCATATCTTATCATGGGTTAGCCTGAGTATTATTCTGTATAGAACCCTTCCTATTAATATAACAGGCTCTGTCACAAGCATTTCACTTCTTGAGATGATTTTAAAACATTGCTTTGGGGAAGGAAAACCCCTGTGCTTTTGCTCTGTAGGTGATGGGCCCTCGACTTGAGTTATACCATCGCGTTTCAATTAAGTTTCGTTGCAGAAAAATGACTTTCACTGGTGTTTTTCAGTGAAGCTGTCAGTTTAAACATCTGTTTGGTTATGGGCCACCGATAGATGACTTTACAGGACCTGAACATACCTTGAGAAAGAGGAGAAAAGGTCTCAGAGCTACTTAACTTTGGAAATTAATGTCGGAGTTGGTAAAGAAAAAGTATATTATTGAGATATGTTCATAATACAGACTTTACACAGAGAAGTGTGCGGGATGGTTTTGATATAGGAAGCTTTATGCAGGTGCTGCAAGGGCCTATATTTACTTGAATATCCACTTTGTTTCAAAGGTGCTCATTGGAATTAGATCTTAGGGCTCAAACTGTAACGATCGTCTGTTGAAGAAGGTGTGGACCAAAGCGCAGCGTGGTAAGTGTTGATGCTTTTTTTATTAAAACTGAACACTGAGACAAAATAACAAAAATAGAACAACACGAAACAGTTCTGTCTGGTGCAGACACAAAACAGAAAACAACTACCCACAAAAACCATGTGGGAAAAAGCTACCTAAGTATGGTTCTCAATCAGAGACAACGATACACAGCTGCCTCTGATTGAGAACCACACCCAGCCAAACAACAAAGAAATACAAAACATAGAAAATGAACATAGAATTCCCACCCAAATCACACCCTGACCAAACCAAAATAGAGACATAAAAAGATCTCTACGGTCAGGGCGTGACACAAACTAACCAAACCCACATTTCAGTATTTATTCAGTTGCATGTAAACATACAGTAACTACTTTCCGATAGTCAAATGTTTTTACATATTGATTTGGGTAGTAACAGGTGGATTCCGCTGACAGACGGATGCTTCCAGTTAGATGTGTGTCACAGGCAGTAGTTGGGTAAACAAATATTGAATCAGCCTCTAATATCATTGGCTGAATCCAAAGTGGCAACCTATTCCCTATATCGTGCACTACTTTTGACCATGGACCATAGAGCTCTGGTCAAAAGTAGTGCACTATGTAGGGAATATGGTGCCATTTTGGGGGACGCAACCTCTGCCTCATATTAACTTATCTGTTAATAACACAACATGACATCTGAATGGGGAAATACTTTAATCTATCAACCAAGTCCTTACGGGAAGAAGTCATAAATAGTTTTATGGGGACAAATTTAAGTAATCTTCAGTAGCTGACGATATACAGTCTGTCAGTGTAATTCACGACCGTACGTGTTGATATATGACAACTGAATAAGGCTTTTATGTAGCGCCCAGTTCATTTCTGGCAGACGTCGCAAACTGCACTATAGGGTTATAAACAGAGCTAATGTCAGTAGCTGATTCAGTAGGCCTACACACAAGGATAGTGGGGAAATAAGGTGCGGTTTAAACTTTAAAAGACTGGGAGTTCTTAGTTTAGTTAAAGGATTTCTCCACTTTAGATGAAGCGCCTGATAGGGTCAGAAGTCTGCGGAACAGATGGAGTGAATATCCAGTCTTTTTTGAATCCTTTT
The DNA here is from genome assembly GCF_016432855.1 of Salvelinus namaycush. Classification (NCBI taxonomy): domain Eukaryota; kingdom Metazoa; phylum Chordata; class Actinopteri; order Salmoniformes; family Salmonidae; genus Salvelinus; species Salvelinus namaycush. The sequence goes on along the minus strand of NC_052338.1, from coordinate 24,058,944 downwards.
CTTCTGTCCTTACTATTAAGCTTAGTGATTTATTAGTAATGATAACTCTGGCAAGGAGAGTAACGTTACATCATGTCATATTGCGAGCAGGGGATCTTCCAGACGTTTATAGAACGGAATAATTGATGACTTCTGGTAATGAGATAGAAGATTAAAGTTAGCATCTATCATGGTTATTACTCAGAGAGATGGATGTTTGAAGAGTCCTGGTAGTATACCTCAACCTCATTCTAGGAGAAATTAACGTGCTTGTCTTAGTCAGGTTTCTCCTATTTCACCATGATTCTTCAAAGTCATGTGGGAATAATTTGCGGTAAAAAAATTCATTTCTCTTAAGTCTCTTTATAACAATCTATCGTATAACTTACATCCCTTTCCAGAGAGAAAGTTTGACCAAATGAAGACACTTATATACAGTATGCAACTTAAGTTTCAAGTTTACAGTTTTTACTCTCACAAGCACTAGTACTGTACATTGAAAATGCCTTTCTCGCTTGCTCTTTCCCAACAATGCAGTAGTGCTATAAAAAATACATTCAAAAGTCAAGTAGAACAAAAACACACAAGAAATAGTAATAAGAAGAACACGAGAAAGTGAGTAAGCTATATATACAGGAACAGTTCCAGGATCAGTAGCTATATACAGGAACAGTTCCAGGATCAGTAGCTATATACAGGAACAGTTCCAGGATCAGTAGCTATATACAGGGTCAGTTCTAGGGTCAGTAGCTATATACAGGAACAGTTCCAGGATCAGTAGCTATATACAGGAACAGTTCCAGGATCAGTAGCTATATACAGGGTCAGTTCCAGGATGAGTAGCTATATACAGGAACAGTTCCAGGATCAGTAGCTATATACAGGGTCAGTTCTAGGGTCAGTAGCTATATACAGGAACAGTTCCAGGATCAGTAGCTATATACAGGGTCAGTTCTAGGGTCAGTAGCTATATACAGGGTCAGTTCTAGGATCAGTAGCTATATACAGGGTCAGTTCTAGGGTCAGTAGCTATATACAGGAACAGTTCTAGGATCAGTAGCTATATACAGGGTCAGTTCTAGGGTCAGTAGCTATATACAGGAACAGTTCTAGGGTCAGTAGCTATATACAGGGTCAGTTCTAGGATCAGTAGCTATATACAGGGTCAGTTCTAGGGTCAGTAGCTATATACAGGAACAGTTCCAGGATCAGTAGCTATATACAGGATCAGTTCTAGGGTCAGTAGCTATATACAGGAACAGTTCCAGGATCAGTAGCTATATACAGGGTCAGTTCTAGGGTCAGTAGCTATATACAGGGTCAGTTCTAGGATCAGTAGCTATATACAGGGTCAGTTCCAGGTTCAGTAGCTATATACAGGGTCAGTTCCAGGTTCAGTAGCTATATACAGGGTCAGTTCCAGGGCCAATACTATATTTACAATGTGCCGGGATGCTGGAGTGGTGGGGTTAGATATGGGTTAAGGTGACTAGGCATCAGGATATATGATAAACAGAGTAGCAGCAGCATATACACTGAGTGTACAAAACATGAAGAACACCTTCCTAATATTGAGTTGCACCCCCGTTTGCCCTCAGAACAGCCTCAATTCGTCAGGCCATGGACTACAAGGTGTCGAAAGCATTCCACAGTGATGCTGGCTAATGTTGACTCCAATGCTTCCCACAGTTGTGCCAAGTTGGCTGGATGTCCTTTAGGTGGAGGACCATTCTTGATACACACGGGAAACTGTATGAAAAATCCAGCAGCGTTGCAGTCTGGCACCTACTGTACTACCATACTCCGTTCAAAGGAACTTTAATCTTTTCTCTTGCCCATTCTCTCTTTGAATGGCACACATACACAATCCATGTCTCAATTGTCTCGAGGCTTAAAAATCCTTCTTTAACTTTTACTTGGTACTCATCCCGGATCCGGGAGCACCCTCATCAGTAAAAAAGCTGACTAGCATAGCCTAGCATAGCGCCACAAGTAAATACTAGCATCTAAATATCATGAAATCACAAGTCCAAGACACCAGATGAAAGATACACATCTTGTGAATCCAGCCATCATTTCTGATTTTTAAAATGTTTTACAGGGAAGACACAATATGTATTTCTATTAGCTAACCACGATAGCAAAAGACCCAACTTTTTTTTCTCCACCATTTTTTTACTGCATAGGTAGCTATCACAAATTCGACCAAATAAAGATATAAATAGTCACTAACCAAGAAACAACTTCATCAGATGACAGTCTGATAACATATTTATTGTATAGCATATGTTTTGTTCGAAAAATGTGCATATTTCAGGTATAAATCATAGTTTTACATTGCAGCCACCATCACAAAATCTCACCAAAGCAGCTAGAATAACTACAGAGACCAACGTGAATTAACTAAATACTCATCATAAAACATTTATGAAAAATGAAACATGAAACATGAAAAATACACAGCGTACAGCTAATGAAAGACCAACATCTTGTGAATCCAGCCAATAATTCAGATTTTTTAAGTGTTTTACAGCGAAAACACAATATAGCATTATATTAGCTTACTACAATAGCCAACCACACAGCAGCATTGATTCATGCACGTTAGCGATAGCGAATAAACCAGCAAAAGATATTACATTTTTCACTAACCTTCTCAAAACTTCATCAGATGACAGTCCTATAACATCATATTACACAATACATATATGGTTTGTTCGAAAATGTGCATATTTAGCGGCACAAATCGTGGTTATACAATGAGAATAGTAGCCAAACTGCAAACAAAATGTCGGGAGAAATCTTGGGAGAGGCACCTAATCTAATCAATAACTAATCATAAACTTGACTAAAAAATACAGGTTGGACAGCAAATGAAAGATACATTAGTTCTTAATGCAACCGCTGTGTTAGATTTTTAAAATTAACGTTACTACGACATACAGCGTGCGTTAAAGCGAGACCGCACCGAAATTAATGGCGGAATAATAGTTTAACATTTTTCAACAGAACAACGAATTAACATCATAAATAGTTCTTACTATTTGATGAGCTTCCATCAGAATCTTGTGCAAGTTGTCCTTTGTCCAGAATAATCGTTGCTCGGTTGTAGATTGTCGTCTTCAACTTTGGAATTAGCAGCAAACATTAGCCATGTGGCGAAAACGTGTCCAACTCACCATAACGCAGCACAAACAAAATACCGAAAATCGCAATATACTGATATAAACTCATATAACTCGGTTTAAATTAACTACATTATGATGTTTTTAACACCTATATCGAATAAAATCAGAGCCGGATAAATCTAACTCCTATAACGAGAGCTTTTCAGAATGCAATCCTGAGGTCTGTCTCGCGTCATGACGAACGTTGAAAAGATTGCACCCCCGGTTCCAAGAGCTTTTGTACGGCCTCAGATCTACCTAGACACTCCATTCCAATTCTCACTGCTTACTGACATCTAGGGGAAGGCGTATGCAGTGCATGTCGACCCATAGATTACATGCAAATTAATAAACTGACCCTGGAACAGAGTGCCCGATTTCAGATTTCTCACTTCCTGACAGGAAGTTTGCTGCAAAATGAGTTCTGTTTTACTCACAGATATAATTCAAACGGTTTTAGAAACTAGAGAGTGTTTTCTATCCAATAGTAATAATAATATGCATATTGTACGAGCAAGAATTGAGTACGAGGCAGTTTAATTTGGGAACTAATTTTTACAAAGTCGAAATGGCGCCCCCCTATTGAGAAAAGGTTTTAACCTGTCTCCTCCCCTTCATCTACACTGATTGAAGTGGATTTAACAAGTGACATCAATAAGGGTTCATAGCTTTTACCTGGTCAGTGTATTTCATGGAAGGAGCAGGTGCTCTTAATATTTTTTACACTCAGTGTATGATGATTACATGTGAGTGTGTGTGCATGTATAGAGTAATGTATGAATGTGTTGTGCGTGTTGTGTATGTGTGTGTGTGTGTGTGTTGGAACGTCAGTGTGAGTGAGTGTGTGTGTAGAATGTGCATAGAGAATAAAATACAATGCTCAACTCAGATAGTCCGTGTAGACGTTTTGTTATCAGTCTTATGGCTTGGGGATAGAAGCTGTTCAGGAACCTGTTGGTGTCAGACTTGATGGTCCAGTACTGCTTGCCGTGCGGAGACTTTAACAATTTTCCAGGCCTTCCTTTCACACTGCCTGGTATAGAGGCCCTGGATGGCAGGGAGCTCGGCCCCTGTGATGTACTGGGCTGTCGGCACCACCTGTCACGCCCTGGCCATAGAGAGGCTTTTATTCTCTATTTTGGTTAGGCCAGGGTGTGACTAGGGTGGGCATTCTAGTTTCTTTATTTCTATGTTTTGTATTTCTATGTTTTGGCCGGGTATGCTTCTCAATCAGGGACAGCTGTCTATCGTTGTCTCTGATTGGGAATCATACTTAGGCAGCCTTTTTTTCCCTTTGGTGTTTGTGGGTAGTTGACTTTGTTAGTGGAACTATAGCCCTAGTAAGCTTCACGGTCGTTTCTTTGTTTCTTGTTTTCTAAATAAAAGAAAATGTACGCTCACCACGCTGCACCTTGGTCCGGTCATTTCCACCTAGATGACGGCCGTGACACCACCCCCTGTAGCACCATGCGATCGAGTGCAGTTGCCATACCAAGCAGTGATGCAGCCAGTCAAGATGCTGTCTATGGGGCAGCTGTAGAACTTTTTGAAGATTTGAGGGCCCATGCTAAATCTTTTCAACCTCCTTCACAACTGTTTGCATGTGTGTGGACCATTTCAGGTCCCTAGTGATTTGGACACTGAGGATCTTGAAGCGTTCGACTGACCCACTCCCCTCCATTTGTTCATGATGAAGAGGCATACACCTCCCCCTCTCGATTTCCCTGAATCCAATGTACTGTCTGCTCGGTGAATGGAGAATTCATTGAGTTGGATAGCCATGGGGGGGGATCTTGTTCGCAAATCCGCGATTGGAGATCATCTATCTTATTATCAAGAGACTGTACATTGGCTTATAGAATGGAGGGAAGAGGTGGCCGGTTTTCCCTTCATCTTAATCTCGCCAGGGTTCCCCCTCTTCTCCCTCTTTTTCGCCTGCGTTTCGGTAGCCCAAACATTTAGTTGGATTTACACAAAGAGCCTAGGCCGATGAGTCGAATTTGAAGCCGGAATTGAGGTTAGTAACTGACGATTTTGATGTTCAACAGTTCTTGTCTATCATAGGAGATGATAGTGGATAAGCACCAAAATAATCACAAAATGGTAAAGTTGGGTCAGGGCTTGCAAGACGGTACAGTACGGCGCCATTATAACAGGTGCTTTTAATAAGGCTGGCGGTCTGCTCTGTGGCTAAGTACTCCTCTCCTTTGGGGTTATTTTGGTTACACTCCTTCATTAGTCCTCTGATGAATGTCTTGGTAGGGGAGTAGAGGAGTGATGATCCTCTTGTTGTGGGGACCCCACCGGGCTGGGCCGGGCGTTCATTATCCCTGTAATGAAGCAGCCCTGTCTGAGGAGCGTGGCCCTGACGGCAGACCCAACCACAGACAGCCGCAGGGTCAAAGATCAGACCCGGGGCCTCTGATGTGCTGATTGAAATGGCTACCTGATGTACATCTACTGTACATCAGAGATGGGGCTTAAGGTTGGGGGCCTAGCTTAGCGAAGTTAGCATTTAGGAACATGTGAGGGCTATATTAAAGGGGCAATCTGGGATTCAAACAACAACAAACCTATATGTCATTCATTTATAAGTAAAAAAATGTATGCAACAATCACGGAGTGCCCCTTTAATGCCAAAAGAGGGAGAAAAAATCTCACTCAAACAAGTGTGCTTGTATGTGAGTGAGGGAGGGATAAATAAGTGTTGAGTGAGAGAGTTAGCATTATATTAGCCTTGTGTGCCACGCTTCTAGGCTGTCCTAGGCTGGTGAACAAGAACACCATTATATCTTCTTAAGACGTTGATCAATTGGTTGTGGTTTTTTACTGGTGTCTCTGTGGCCTTCAACAAGTTAAAGTCTATTGAATCTGACTTTATAATACACTGTGTCTGTGTAGCATATTTTTGTACAGTATGTCTTTGTATGGACTCTATGTGTTGTTTATGTATTATTTCATATTTAGGCTATACATTTATATATCATTGCATAGCGCTACCCACTTTTACATTCAAACCCAGTCACCCGGTGGTAACTCACTCAAATCTAAATATTTAAAATAAACCGAGAATATTTAGAATAGAGTGTAAATATTCTCGGTCAGCATCAAACATTGTGTGTTAATGGATTTGAACCTTAATCCAGATTCCCCTGCTGTTCCCCATGGGTAAATAAACTTCTCAGGGATGGTTTCTGATGGCCAACACAATACTATATTTTTACCCCTAAAGCTCAGTTTATTTTGAGTCTCGTTTTGGAAAAACACTTCACATCTGAGACTCTTCTGTAGCCGTTCTGGAAGAAGGAGAGAAAGAAGCGTGTTTTCTTTTGCTTTGGTTTGTTTTCCAGTCCTCTTTAAAATGAACTCGAGGTGCAGGACTTGGCGGTTGCACATGTTGTGGTGGGGGAGAGACAGAGACGGAGCGAGAGAGTGAGAGACTGAGAGAGACACACGGAGAGAGTCTCTCTTCTCTTTGTTTTACTCACTCACAAAACAGTAGATCTTAAAGAGAAAAGAAAACAATCCCACCACACTGTATCCCTATTTCACTTTAACCAGATCAAATGGGCTCTCCTCAATGTGTAAACAGGGAAAAGTACTGCCAGTGGACCGTGTACGGTTCAGTTCTGGTTCAAGAGAAAATTTGGTCAACACAGAGAGAGTGGTTTATGTTTATGCAGTGGTAGGTACAGTAGATATTACGGGTTAAATTGTATCTGTTCTGAAAAGGCAGTTCTGTACTCAGGACACAGAGTTGATTTGATGACCAGAAGACATTGTTATGACAAGAGCATAGAGTTTTACCTGACCAGGTCACATTCTGGTCAGTAAACTCAGGGCCCTACTCAGAAAAGTATACCACTGGTTATAGTATACCACTGGTTATAGTATACCACTGGTTGTAGTATTCCACTGGTTATAGTATACCACTGGTTGTAGTATACCACTGGTTATAGTATACCACTGGTTATAGTATACCACTGGTTGTAGTATTCCACTGGTTATAGTATACCACTGGTTATAGTATACCACTGGTTGTAGTATTCCACTGGTTGTAGTATTCCACTGGTTATAGTATACCACTGGTTATAGTATACCACTGGTTGTAGTATTCCACTGGTTATAGTATACCACTGGTTGTAGTATACCACTGGTTATAGTATACCACTGGTTGTAGTATACCACTGGTTATAGTATACCACTGGTTATAGTATACCACTGGTTGTAGTATTTCACTGGTTATAGTATACCACTGGTTATAGTATACCACTGGTTGTAGTATTCCACTGGTTATAGTATACCACTGGTTATAGTATACCACTGGTTGTAGTATACCACTGGTTATAGTATACCACTGGTTATAGTATACCACTGGTTGTAGTATTCCACTGGTTATAGTATACCACTGGTTATAGTATACCACTGGTTATAGTATACCACTGGTTATAGTATACCACTGGTTATAGTATACCACTGGTTATAGTATACCACTGGTTATAGTATACCACTGGTTATAGTATACCACTGGTTATAGTATACCACTGGTTGTAGTATTCCACTGGTTATAGTATACCACTGGTTATAGTATACCACTGGTTATAGTATACCACTGGTTATAGTATACCACTGGTTGTAGTATTCCACTGGTTATAGTATACCACTGGTTATAGTATACCACTGGTTGTAGTATTCCACTGGTTGTAGTATTCCACTGGTTATAGTATACCACTGGTTATAGTATACCACTGGTTGTAGTATTCCACTGGTTATAGTATACCACTGGTTGTAGTATACCACTGGTTATAGTATACCACTGGTTGTAGTATTCCACTGGTTATAGTATACCACTGGTTGTAGTATACCACTGGTTATAGTATACCACTGGTTATAGTATACCACTGGTTATAGTATACCACTGGTTGTAGTATTTCACTGGTTATAGTATACCACTGGTTATAGTATACCACTGGTTATAGTATACCACTGGTTATAGTATACCACTGGTTATAGTATACCACTGGTTGTAGTATTTCACTGGTTATAGTATACCACTGGTTATAGTATACCACTGGTTATAGTATACCACTGGTTGTAGTATTTCACTGGTTATAGTATACCACTGGTTATAGTATACCACTGGTTATAGTATACCACTGGTTGTAGTATTTCACTGGTTATAGTATACCACTGGTTATAGTATACCACTGGTTATAGTATACCACTGGTTGTAGTATTTCACTGGTTATAGTATACCACTGGTTATAGTATACCACTGGTTATAGTATTCCACTGGTTATAGTATACCACTGGTTATAGTATACCACTGGTTGTAGTATTTCACTGGTTATAGTATACCACTGGTTATAGTATACCACTGGTTGTAGTATTTCACTGGTTATAGTATACCACTGGTTATAGTATACCACTGGTTATAGTATACCACTGGTTATAGTATACCACTGGTTGTAGTATTCCACTGGTTATAGTATACCACTGGTTATAGTATACCACTGGTTATAGTATACCACTGGTTATAGTATACCACTGGTTGTAGTATTCCACTGGTTATAGTATACCACTGGTTATAGTATACCACTGGTTATAGTATACCACTGGTTATAGTATACCACTGGTTATAGTATACCACTGGTTGTAGTATTCCACTGGTTATAGTATACCACTGGTTATAGTATACCACTGGTTGTAGTATTCCACTGGTTATAGTATACCACTGGTTATAGTATACCACTGGTTGTAGTATACCACTGGTTATAGTATACCACTGGTTGTAGTATTCCACTGGTTATAGTATACCACTGGTTGTAGTATTCCACTGGTTATAGTATACCACTGGTTATAGTATACCACTGGTTGTAGTATTCCATTGGCTGTAGTATACCACTGGTTATAGTATACCACTGGTTGTAGTATTCCACTGGCTGTAGTGTTCCACTGGCTGTAGTATACCACTGGTTATAGTATACCAGTGGTTATAGTATACCACTGGTTGTAGTATACCACTGGTTATAGTATACCAGTGGTTATAGTATACCACTGGTTGTAGTATACCACTGGTTGTAGTATTCCACTGGCTGTAGTGTTCCACTGGTTATAGTATACCAGTGGTTATAGTATACCACTGGTTGTAGTGTTCCACTGGCTGTAGTATACCACTGGTTATAGTATACCAGTGGTTATAGTATACCACTGGTTGTAGTATTCCACTGGCTGTAGTATACCACTGGTTATAGTATACCAGTGGTTATAGTATACCACTGGTTGTAGTATTCCACTGGCTGTAGTATACCACTGGATGTAGGAAAGGAGAAGGGTTACGTCCCAAATGGCACCCTATTCCCTTTATCCTTCTAATGCAGTGGGTTAAATCAGGGTCGAACAGAGCGTTTCTTGGTAGACTTAAACAAATCTACTTTGAAAGAAAAGTATACATCTCACACACATGGTTGTGGTCTTAAAAAAAGAAGACACACCTGTAACATGTCAGATATAGAGTTGAAATGTATTCCGTTTGTAAGTTTGCTTCCCAATATTACACTTTATATACACAGAAGACTGAAATATAACAAAACTGTTTGAAATAGAAACATCAAATTTGTTTTGTTGTTGAAATATTGTTTAATAATTATGAAATTATGAAAAATATGAATAACATTCCACGTATGAGTCCACTAGGTAATTAGACTGCAGGAAAGGGCTACAGTGCACTTCATTTGATCAGGGCCGAGGGAATAGGTTTCCATTTGGGACTTAGCTCGAGGGTATGCATTCAGAGGAAAGGCAGACTTGCTCCCGGACAATACTCCTTCACCCGCTTTGAGGATAACACAGTGCCACCGGCGCGGCCCGCTCCCAAGGACTGTGACCGACGTGAGTAAGACATTTAAGCGTGTTAACCCTCGCAAGGCTGCCGGCCCAGACGGCATCCCAAGCCATGTCCTCAGAGCATGTGCAGACCATCTGGCTGAAATGTTTACGGACATATTCAATCTCTCCCTATCCCAGTCGGCTGTCCCCACTTGCTTCAAGATGTCCACCATTGTTCCTGTACCTGAGAAAGCAAAGGTAACTGAACTCAATGACTATCGCCCTGTAGCACTCACTTCTGTCATCATGAAGTGTTTCGAGAGACTATTCAAGGATCATATCACCTCGACCTTACCTGACACCCGAGATCCACTTCAATTTGCTTACCGCCCCAATAGATCCACAGACGATGCAATCGCCATCACACTGCACGCTGCCCTATCCCATCTGGACAAGAGGAATACCTATGTAAGAATGCTGTTCATTGACTATAGGTCAGCCTTCAACACCATAGTACCCTCCAAGCTCATCATTAAGCTCGGGGCCCTTGGTCTGAACCCCGCCCTGTGCAACTGGGTCCTGGACTTCCTGACGGGCCGGCCCCCAGGTGGTGAAGGTAGGAAACAATGCCTCTACTTCACTGATTCTCTCACTCACTCTCACCCAACGTCAACAAAATGAAAGAGATGATCGTGGACTTCAGGAAACCTCAGAGGGAGCATGCCCCTATCCACATCGGTGGGACACCAGTGGAGAAGGTGGAAAGTTTCAAGTTCCTCCGACGTACACATCACTGACAATCTGAAATGGTCCACCCACACAGACAGTGTGGTGAAGAAGGCACAACAGCGCCTCTTCAACCTCAGGAGGCTGAAGAAATTAGTCTTGGCCCCTAAGACCCTCATAAACGTCTACAGATGCACAATTGAGAGCATCCTGTCGGGCTGTATCACCACCTGGTACTGCAACTGCACCGCCCACAACCTCAGTGCTCTCCAGGGGGTGGTGCGGTCTGCACAACGCATCATCGGGAGCACACTGCCGCCCTCCAGAACACCAACATCACCCAATGTCACAGGAAAGCCAAAATGATCATCAGGGACAACAACCACCCGAGACACGGCCTGTTCACCCCGCTATCATCCAGAAGACGAGGTCAGTACAGGTGCATCAAAGCTGGTACTGAGAAACTGAAAAACAACTTCTAAGGCCATCAGACTGTTAAATAGCCATCACTAGCCGGCTACCACCCAGTTACTCAACCCTGCACCTTAGAGGCTGCTGCCTCATGTACATAGACTTGGAATCACTGGTCACTTTAAAAATGGAACACTAGTCACTTGAATAATGTTTACATACTGCTTTACTCATCTCATATGTATATACTGTATTCTATTCTACTGTAAATTAGTCATTGCCACTCCGACATTGCTCAATCTAATATTTCTATATTTCTTAATTCCATTCTTTTACTTTTAGATTTGTGTGTATTGTTGTGAATTGTTAGATACTACTGCACTGTTGGAGCTAGGAACACAAGCATTTCACTACACCCGTAATAACATCTGCTAAATATGTGTATGTGACCAATACAATTTGATTTGATTTGAGAGTAGAGGCTACTTTGCAATCTGCACGCTGAGACCGTGGAAGAAGCCATATGTGATGCTCAGTGAAGAGGAAACAGAACTCAATAAACAAAGCGCCAGAGAGCGCCACGCTTGTCATGATGGAGGTTACACTTGGCGCTCTGCTGGCTCCTGCAGGGTTTGATGCGGTAATATAAATTGTCTGGGGCCACAATCCTCCACATTGTCTCTGTCGTTACCCCCACGTCACCCCTCTCCTCTCCTCAGTAGACCCTGTACAGTCAGCTCATCATCTCTTTCTCCCTCTCCCTCTTTCTCCCTTTCTCGCTACCCAACTTCTCTCTCAACCTCCCTCTCTCTTTCCCTCCTTACTCAAAACAACGCTGTTGTGCTCCCCCCCCCCCTCTCTCTCTCTCTCTCTCTCTCTCTCTCTCTCTCTCTCTCTCTCTCTCTCTCTCTCTCTCTCTCTCTCTCTCTCTCTGTCTCCTGCTCTCTCTCTCTCTGTCTCCTGCTCTCTCTCTCTCTCTCTCTCTCTGTCTCCTGCTCTCTCTCTCTCTCTTTATCTCTCTCTCTCTTACTCTCTCTCTCTCTCTGTCTCCTGCTCTCTCTCTCTCTCTCTCTCTGTCTCCTGCTCTCTCTCTCTCTCTTTATCTCTCTCTCTCTCTCTCTCTCTCTCTCTCTCTCTCTCTCTCTCTCTCTCTCTCTCTCTCTGTCTCCTGCTCTCTCTCTCTCTCTTTATCTCTCTCTCTCTTACTCTCTCTCGCTCTCTCTCAAGCTCTCACTCTCTTGCTTTCTCTCACTCTCTCTCACGTTCTCTCGCTCTCTCACTCTCTCTCTTACCCTCACTCACTCTGTCTGGCGCTCTCTCTTGCTCTCTCGCTCTCTCACTCTTTCTCTCTCTCGTACCCTCTCTCACTCTCTCTCTTGCGCTATCTCTCTCCTCTCGCGCTCTCTCTTGCTCTCTCTCTCTCTTACCATCGCTCACTCTCTCTATTACCATCGCTCACTCTCTTTCTCTCTCGCTCTCTCTCGCGCTCTCTTACCATCGCTCACTCTCTCTCTTGCACTCTCTTTCTTTCTCTCTCGCTCTCTCTCTCTCGCTCTCTCTCTTACCCTCTCTCGCTATCTCTTGCGCTATCTCGCTCTTTCTCTCTCGCTCTTTCTCTCTATATATCTCTCTTACTCTAACTCCTCTCTCTTTTTCTATTGTTCTCTTTCTTTCTGCCCATCTGTCTTCCATCACTTCTTTCTCTCTCCCTCTATCCCCCTTTTTTTCTCTCCTACACCTTTCTTTATCTCTCCCTCTGTTCTCCAGTCACCCGTGGTGTCAGTGGGCTTTGCTAGGTTCCATCCTAACCTGGTGGTGGGGGGGACCTACTCTGGCCAGATAGTCCTGTGGGACAACCGCAGCCACCGCAGAACTCCTGTACAGAGAACCCCCCTCTCAGCTGCAGCTCACACGGTAAGTCCACAGTGCAGTCCACCCTATTCCCTTTATAGTGCACTACTTTTTACCAGCGCAGTATGGGCCCTTGTCAAAAATAGTGCACTATATAGGAAATAAGCTGCCATTTGGGACGCACAATAAGTCTCCATATGCACTGAGACACACTGTAACTTTCATCTTCAACATATATTACTGGTTTAGAGGTGGTCATACACTATATTCACATCCAGAGCTGCAACACAGTGCATTAAAAACATATAAGAGGAAGAATAGAAATGTCCTTGTACATCCTATATATCCAGGGTTCCCCAACTGGCAGCCCGCGGGCCGAATTTGGCCCGTGGGTGGTTTTATTTGTCCCCCTTAGTTTTCTGAGCAAAAAATCTAAAACTATATTTTTAATGACATAAAATACTATCACATAAAATACTATAAAAACACCAGGAAATCATCTCCAAGTGATTTTAATTTTGGAAATCTGTTTCCAAGTATTCCCACGCACAATAGAGAGACGTGATCGTATACAAATGCAAGCAAGGTTTGAAATTATTATGTTTTAAGTCAAATATTATCTGTTTGGGTTTCTAGCGGTCAATTTGCAGACTACTAATTATTTGTTATCATGTTACCCTGAACATCCCCTCAAGAAAAATGTGTCCTGCGGCTGAGTCTAGTTGATGATCCCTTCTATATGGCTCCCGAGTGGCGCAGCGGTCTAAGGCACTGCATCTCAGCGCAAGAGGCATCACCACAGTCCCTGGTTCGAATCCAGGCTGTATCCCATCCGGCCGTGATTGGGAGTCCCATAGGGCGGCGCACAATTGGCCCAGCATCGTCTGGGTTTAGCCGGTGTAGGGCATCATTGTAAATAAGAATTTGTTCTTAACTGACTTGCCTAGTTAAATAAAAAAATATATATATTCTATCCTGTATCCTGTATGTTATCTACCATAACTACCTTCTTAACCTCAATCTATTCACCCCAACAAACCCATTGAGCCTTAACACATTGTGAATACCACCCAAGGCAGGCAATAACGTTTATTGGTAGTGGTGGGAGGTGGGGGGGGTTATTGTATGTCTAGGCCTTCGCCTCATTGTCCCGCCTGCTCTCTGAAAGGGGCCTTTGTGGGCGAAAAAAAAATCAATTTGAGGTCAATAATGAGATAATGGTTTCACACAACACATTGTATTTGCACAGCGCTGGATGCCGATGCTAAGTTGGAGTAAGGGGCTGTTGCACATTGGCATCTCTTCACTCAATAAGAGCTTTCTGTCATCTCAGTGTTGTAGGAAGACAATATTTTACATGTTTGTGCATATTCAGGTTATACCTGCTGATAACTTTCATAAGATATGAAATGTGTGTGAAATAAAGTATACTGCCTTATTCACATGTAGAGCTATTTAAACACAACACTATGATGTAGATACAAATTAAATAACTGAATTGGAACTGAAGTGATACAATAAGGGAGACATCCAGTGTTTTTTCATTGCCATTCCCTTTCAGTTTTTTTACTTCCTGTGTCTGTACTTCATATGTCTGTTCTGTCTGTACGTAATGTGTCTGTCCCTCCTGGGTCTGTACTGAATGTGTCTGTACTGTCTGTACTTCATGTGTCTGTACTTCCCGTGTTTTTATTTCCTGTGTACGTCCTTCCTGTGTCTATCCTTCCTGTGCTTGTACTTCCTTTGTTTTTATTTCCTGTGTACGTCCTTCCTGTGTCTATCCTTCCTGTGTCTGTACTTCCTGTGTCTCTACTGTCTGTACTTCCTGTGTGTCTTCTGTCTGTATTTCCTATCTGTACTTCATGTGTCTGTACTGGCTATACTTCATGTGTCTGTATTTCCTGTGTCTCTACTGTCTGTACTTCCTGTGTTTTTATTTCTTGTGTATGTCCTTCCTGTGTCTATCCTTCCTGTATCTGTACTTCCTGTGTCTCTACTGTCTGTACTTCCTGTGTGTCTACTGTCTGTATTTCCTGTCTGTACTTCATGAGTCTGTACTGGCTATACTTCATGTGTCTGTCTCTCCTGTGTCAGTACGTTGTGGCTGTCCTTCCTGTGTCTGTCCCTGCTGTGTCTGCACTTCCTGTGTCTGTACTTCCTGTGTCTGTACTGTATGTACTTCCTGTGTCTGTACTGGCTGTACTTCCTGTGTCTGTAATGTCTGTCCTTCCTGTGTCTGTAGCACCCGGTGTACTGTGTGAACGTGGTGGGAACACAGAACGCCAACAACCTGATCACCGTGTCCACAGACGGCAGGATGTGCTCCTGGAGTCTTGACATGCTCTCTCAGCCACAGGTAAGAGCTGATCCGACATCAGTCAATAATGATCTGTATCATTAAGGCCCATCTCTTCAAACTGATTCAGAGTCAGCAATAGATTAGATAATCACATATGACATAGGGCATATTGTCATTAAAGAGATTGGTACTATAACTGACTCATACAAACAGTGTAGCTAATACCATGACAAAGCCCTATCAAACAGTGTAGCTAATCCCATGATAAAGCCCTATCAAACAGTGTAGCTAATACCATGATAAAGGCCTATCAAACAGTGTAGCTAATCCCATGATAAAGCCCTATCAAACAGTGTAGCTAATACCATGATAAAGCCCTATCAAACAGTGTAGCTAATACCATGATAAAGCCCTATCAAACAGTGTAGCTAATCCCATGATAAAGCCCTATCAAACAGTGTAGCTAATCCCATGATAAAGCCCTATCAAACAGTGTAGCTAATCCCATGATAAAGCCCTATCAAACAGTGTAGCTAATCCCATGATAAAGCCCTGTCAAGCAGTGTAGCTAATCCCATGATAAAGCCCTATCAAGCAGTGTAGCTAATACCATGACAAAGCCCTATCAAGCAGTGTAGCTAATACCATGACAAAGCCCTATCAAACAGTGTAGCTAATACCATGACAAAGCCCTATCAAACAGTGTAGCTAATACCATGACAAAGCCCTATCAAACAGTGTAGCTAATACCATGACAAAGCCCTATCAAACAGTGTAGCTAATACCATGGCAAGGCCCTATTAAACACAATGTATGCTATATAACTGCAGTATGTCTATGTGACATATGTTACAGACTTGCTATAACTAGGTCAGCACAACCTTAACATGAGGTTAAAACCTTTAACTGTGTGGGTGTGTGTGTGTGTGTGTGTGTGTGTGTGTGTGTGTGTGTGTGTGTGTGTGTGTGTGTGTGTGTGTGTGTGTGTGTGTGTGTGTGTGTGTGTGTGTGTGTGTGTGTGTGTGTGTGTGTGTGTGTGTGTGTGTGTGTTGTAGGAGAGCATGGAGCTGGTGTACAACAAGTCTAAGGCTGTGGCTGTGACAGGCATGGCGTTCCCCACTGGAGACGTCAATAATTATGTGGTGGGGAGTGAGGAGGGAACCGTGTACACCGCATCCAGACACGGCAGGTTAGAGGAACACACGTACACACACAAACACACACTGAGACACACAAACACGCACGGAGACACTGACAAACACACACACACCAACACACACACGCACACTCACACAGGTAGACACTGAGACACACTGACACCTATACTTTCAGTGATTGATATACAACCACAAATAGCAAGTGAACCCATGTATAGTTACAGACAGATATGTACACACACACTAAGTTTTATATTTTGATGTAGCATATCTCAGCGAGAAGCTCCTGTTAACTCTTGAACATGCTATTAGGACCTAGTTCCCCCCCATATAGTGTCCTCGGTTCTCTCTGACACGCACTCTCTCTGTCTCTCTCTTTCTCTTTCTCTCTCTGTCTCTCTCTCTGTCACTTTTTCTCTCTCTATCTTTGTCTCTCTATATCTCTCTCTCTGTCTCTCTCTTTCTGTCTTTCTATCTCTGTCTTTCTCTCTCTCTCTCTGTCTCTCTCTCTCTCTGTGCCTCTCTCTCTCTCCCATGCTCCTTTGCAGCAAGGCGGGGATCTGTGAGATGTTTGAGGGCCACCAGGGGCCAGTGACGGGCCTCAGCTGTCACAACGCTGTCGGCCCCGTAGACTTCTCCCATCTCTTCGTCACCTCGTCTTTTGACTGGACTGTCAAACTGTGGAGCACCAAGGTAGAGGAACCTGTTTGTGTCTAAACTAGGTATTACCTACATGTCCTGACTGAGTAGAGAAATGCAACAGACACAGAGAGACTGTCAGTGTCACAGACTGTGTTCATGAGTCAAATAGGCTCCTCTTTTTGAATTTGTTCACTGAGTCAAAAAGAGGAGCTAAATAAATACATAGATACATTAGGAGGGAGGGAGGGACAGAGGGAAGAGGGAGGGAGGTTATGTGTCCGTGGCAGTGAGCCGACTGGACTGGAGTGGACTGTGGATGGACGGAGCGAAGGATGGATGAAGAAAGGGAAAGAAGGGATGGAGGGATGGAGAGAACGGGAGGAGTGAGGCTGTTGACTGGGGTTCAAACTACAGAGAGGCAGCGGGGGCCAGGGAGGCTGCAGACTGCTGTGGAACTCCTCTCTCTCCCATTCTGGCCTTTCTGTCTGGAGACAGAGGAGCGCACCACAACCACCACAGAGACGGACAGAGGGAGGGAGGGGTGAGGGATGGAGGGACGATAAAGGGAGAGGGAAATAGTAAAGAAGTGATGGGATAAGAGAGAGAGGGACTGGGTAACATACAGTATATAGTCGAGAGGGAGAGAGAAGAAAGTGAGAAAGCTATTGAAAATAAAAGAGGGAGAGTTAAAGTTAAATTAGGAAGATCCAGCTGGCTGGAAGGGTTGGTTTAGGAAGAAGAGAAGGGAACAGAAGAGGTGAAGAGGAGAAAAGAAGAGAAGAGGAGAAAAGAGAAGAAGAGAGAAGAGAAGGAGAGAAGAGAAGAGAAGAAGAGGAGAGAAGAGAAGAAGAAGAGGAGCGAAGATAAGAAATGGAAAGAAGATAAGAAGTGGAGAAAGGAAGAAGAGGAGAAATAAGAAAGTGAGAGAAGAGAAGAAGAAAAAAGAATATGAGAAGAGAGGAGAGAAGAAAAGAAAGAGGAGGAGAGGAGAAAAGAGAAGAAGAGGAGAGAAGAGGAAATAAAGACCCCATCATAAAATTCACTCCACTGAACAGAAATATAAACGCAACATGTAAAATGTTGGTTCCATGAGATGAAATAAAAGATCCCAGAAATGTTACATACGCACAAAAAGCTTATTTATCTCAAATTGTGTGCACAAATTGGTTTACATCCCTGTTAGTGAGCATCCCTTGTACTGGGGACAATAAAAGGCCACTTTAAAATGTGCAGTTTTGTCATACTACACAATGCCACAGATGTCTCAAGTTTTGAGGGAGTGTGCAATTGGCATGCTGACTGCAGGAATGGCCACCAGTGCTGTTGCCAGATAATTTTATGTTAATTTCTCTAACATAAGCCGCCTCCAACGTCGTTTTAAAGAATTTGGCAGTACGTCCAACCGGCCTCACAACCGCAGACCACGTGTAACCACGCCAGCCCAGGACCTCAACATCCGACTTCTTCACACGCTGGAGCTGGAGACGTGTGCTCTTCACGGATGAATCCCAGTTTCAACTGTACCTTGCAACCGGCCAGATGACGTTGTGAACCGTTTGCCCCATGGTGGCGGTGAGGTTATGGTATGGGCAGGCATAAGCTAAGGACAACGAACACAATTGCATTTTATTGATGGCAATTTGAATGCACAAAGATACCGTGACGAGATCCTGAGGCCCATTGTCTTGCCATTCATTCGCCGCCATCACCTCATGTTTCAGCATGATAATGCATGGCCCCTTGTCGCAAGGATCTGTACACAATTCCTGGAAGCTGAAAATGTCCCACTTCTTCCATGGCCTACATACTCACCAGACATGTCACCCATTGAGAATGTTTGGGATGCTCTGGATCTACATGTACGTGTTCCAGTTCCCGCCAATATCCAGCAACTTCACACAGCCACTGAAGAGAAGTGGGACAACATTCCACAGGCCACAATCAACAGCCTGATCAACTCTATGCGAAGTACATGTCGCGCTGCATGAGGTAAATGGTGGTCACACCAGATATTGACTGGTTTTCTGATCCACGCACGTGCCTTTTTTTTAAGGTGTGTGTGTGTGCGTGCATGTGTGTGGTTGTGGGCACACCATCGTGCGTGGTTGTGGGCACAGCTGGCTAACCTTTGCTTACCTAAGGTTACCATAGAGGTTTACATTCGCCTTGCCAATCAACACCATCAAACGACACAGCTCTCTCCACAGAGAGTTCAAAAGGCCAGAATGCAATACTCTGAATGTGTTTTTACACTCAGCGGCGCAAATATTGTGGTTATGAAACCATATGGGTTGTGAGCTGCTTGACTCTGATGTTGACAGGGAGACGTCTAGAGACTGAGGGCGCATAACTTAACTGTTTCGGCCTAGTTATGACCTTAGAAAACAGTTTCTGTGTCTGAAATAGCACCCTATAGTGTACTAGTGGTACGCAATATGGGCATTCTATTCCCTATATAGTGCACTAGACTAAGGAATAGGGTGCCATTTCGGACACAGCTAATGTCTGATAGGAGACCATGGTGATTTTTAGCCTCAAATTTATGAAATAGCTGTGCTCATTCATGCTAAGTCACAGTTCAGCTGGTTGATCATTATTATAATAAGTGTCTCTCTGGCTTGATTGTGTGAACGAAGGAAGCCTACTCATCATAAGATCTTCATTCCACTACTTGGCCTGGTTTGACCTGATGTCCTTAGCCAGATCACATTCATAAAGTACTTCATAATAACTTTTCTGCCCCTTCTGTTTCCCAGGAAATGGAACCATATTCCCTATATATAGCTGTGGTTAAAAGTAGTGCACTAAATAGGGAATAGGGTGTCATTTAATATGTTTTTTGGAGACTGAATGAATGGAACAACTGGAGTAAAGGCAGACCAGGATTCTCTCTGTTCAACCTCCATTTTGGAATTTATAGACCAGGATTCTCTCTGTTTAAACTCCATTTTGGAATCTATAGACCAGGATTCTCTCTGTTTAACCTCCAGTTTGGAATCTATAGACCAGGATTCTCTCTGTTTAACCTCCAGTGTGGAATCTACAGACCAGGATTCTCTCTATTTAAACTCCATTTTGGAATCTACAGACCAGGATTCTCTCTGTTTAAACTCCATTTTGGAATCTATAGACCAGGATTCTCTCTGTTTAACCTCCAGTTTGGAATCTATAGACCAGGATTCTCTCTGTTTAACCTCCAGTTTGGAATATACAGGCCAGGATTCTCTCTGTTCAACCTCCAGTTTGGAATCTATAGACCAGGATTCTCTCTGTTCAACCTCCAGTTTGGAATCTACAGACCAGGATTCTCTCTGTTTAACCTCCAGTTTGGAATCTACAGACCAGGATTCTCTCTGTTGGAACTCCAGTTTGGAATCTACAGACCAGGATTCTCTCTGTTGGAACTCCAGTTTGGAATCTACAGACCAGGATTCTCTCTGTTGGAACTCCAGATTGGAATCTACAGACCAGGATTCTCTCTGTTTAAACTCCAGTTTGGAATCTACAGACCAGGATTCTCTCTGTTTAAACTCCAGTTTGGAATCTATAGACCAGGATTCTCTCTGTTTAACCTCCAGTTTGGAATCTACAGACCAGGATTCTCTCTGTTTAAACTCCAGTTTGGAATCTACAGACCAGCATTCTCTCTGTTTAACCTCCAGTTTGGAATCTACAGACCAGGATTCTCTCTGTTGGAACTCCAGTTTGGAATCTACAGACCAGGATTCTCTCTGTTTAAACTCCAGTTTGGAATCTACAGACCAGGATTCTCTCTGTTTAAACTCCAGTTTGGAATCTATAGACCAGGATTCTCTCTGTTTAACCTCCAGTTTGGAATCTACAGACCAGGATTCTCTCTGTTTAAACTCCAGTTTGGAATCTACAGACCAGGATTCTCTCTGTTTAAACTCCAGTTTGGAATCTACAGACCATGATTCTCTCTGTTTAAACTCCAGTTTGGAATCTACAGACCAGGATTCTCTCTGTTTAAACTCCAGTTTGGAATCTACAGACCAGGATTCTCTCTGTTTAAACTCCAGTTTGGAATCTACAGACCAGGATTCTCTCTGTTTAAACGCCAGTGTGGAATCTACAGACCAGGATTCTCTCTGTTTAAACTCCATTTTGGAATCTATAGACCAGGATTCTCTCTGTTTAACCTCCAGTTTGGAATCTACAGACCAGGATTATCTCTGTTTAAACTCCAGTTTGGAATCTACAGACCAGGATTCTCTCTGTTTAAACTCCAGTTTGGAATCTACAGACCAGGATTCTCTCTGTTTAAACTCCAGTTTGGAATCTACAGACCATGATTCTCTCTGTTTAAACTCCAGTTTGGAATCTATAGACCAGGATTCTCTCTGTTTAAACTCCAGTTTGGAATCTACAGACCAGGATTCTCTCTGTTTAAACTCCAGTTTGGAATCTACAGACCAGGATTCTCTCTGTTTAAACTCCAGTGTGGAATCTACAGACCAGGATTCTCTCTGTTTAAACTCCATTTTGGAATCTATAGACCAGGATTCTCTCTGTTTAACCTCCAGTTTGGAATCTACAGACCAGGATTCTCTCTGTTTAAACTCCAGTTTGGAATCTACAGACCAGGATTCTCTCTGTTTAAACTCCATTTTGGAATCTATAGACCAGGATTCTCTCTGTTTAACCTCCAGTTTGGAATCTACAGACCAGGATTCTCTCTGTTTAACCTCCAGTTTGGAATCTACAGACCAGGATTCTCTCTGTTGGAACTCCAGTTTGCCTTTGAATTTATTTTTACAAACATGAGTTTGGCCAGAGTCTGTGGCTTCAGGCTCATGTGATGGTGTCTATAGAGCAGGTCAGCAACGCAGAATATCCTCTCCACGCTTGCAAAGCCACTGGGGATGCTAAACACCCTTTGTGCCACTCTTGCCAGGCTGGGCAGGGATGCATAGTTTTGGTTTTATTTTTATCTGCCCACCTTGTTCCTTTCTGTTAGTGTTACGGCTGTCCTCGCTGACAGAAGGTGGGGACCAAAACGCAGAGTGGTTAGTGTTCATTCTTTTAATGAAAATCAACAAAACACTTCAAAATACAAAAACAACCAACGTGACAAAACCGAAACCGTCCTGTGTGGCAACAAAACCTCCACAGGAACAAACACCCACAAAACACAAGTGAAACCCAGGCTGCCTTAGTATGATTCTCAATCAGGGACAACGATTGACACCTGTCTCTGATTGAGAATCATACCAGGCCGAACACAAAATCCCAACATAGAAAATCAAACCTAGACCAACCCACCCAACTCACGCCCTGACCAACTAAAACAAATACATGACAAAGGAAAACAGGTCAGGAACGTGACAGAACCCCCCCCTTAAGGTGCGAACTCCGGGCGCACCAGCACAAAGTCTAGGGGAGGGTCTGGGTGGGCGTCTGTCCACGGTGGCGGCTCTGGCGCTGGTCGTGGTCCCCACCCCACCATAGTCAACCCCCGCTTCCGTGGCCTCCTCCCAATCTTCACCTTCCATGTCAATCCCACTATTTCAAAGGGCAGTAACAGACTGAGGGGTAGCACCTGACTGAGGGATAGCACCTGACTGAGGGGTAGCACCTGACTGAGGGGTAGCACCTGACTGAGGGGTAGCACCTGACTGAGGGGTAGCACCTGATTGAGGGGTAGCACCTGACTGAGGGGCTCTGGCGGATCCTGGCTGGCGGAAGGCTCTGGCGGATCCTGGCTGGCGGAAGGCTCTGGCGGATCCTGGCTGGCGGAAGGCTCTGGCGGATCCTGGCTGGCGGAAGGCTCTGGCGGATCCTGGCTGGCGGAAGGCTCTGGCGGATCCTGGCTGGCTGGCAGCTCCTGGCTGGCTGGCTCTGGCTGGTCCTGGCTGGACGGCTCTGGCTGGTCCTGGCTGGACGGCTCTGGCTGGTCCTGGCTGGACGGCTCTGGCTGGTCCTGGCTGGACGGCTCTGGCTGGTCCTGGCTGGACGGCTCTGAAGGCTTGGGACAGACGGGCAGCGCTGGGCAGGCAGACAGTTCAGACCACGCTGGGCAGGCAGACAGTTCAGGCAGTGCTGAGCAGGCAAGCAGCGCAGGCGGCGTTGGGCAGACGGCCGACTCTGACCTGCTGAGGCGCACAGTAGGCCTGGTGCGTGGTGCCGGAACTGGAGGCACTGGGCTGGAGACACGCACCACAGGGAGAGTGCGTGGAGGAGGAACAGGGCCTCTAGGAAAGCACTGGAAGCCTGGTGCGTGGTGTTGGCACTGATGGTACTGGGCTGGGGTGGGAAGGTGGCGCCGGATATACCGGACCGTGAAGGAGGACACGCGCTCTTGAGCACCGAGCCTCCCCAACCCTACCAGGTTGAATGGTCCCCGTAGCCCTGCCAGTGTGGCGAGGTGGAATAGCCCGCACTGGGCTATGCAGGCGAACCGGGGACACCACCTGTAAGGCTGGTGCCATGTACGCCGGCCCGAGGAGACGTACTGGAGGCCAGATATGTTGGGCCGGCTTCATGGCACCCGGCTCGATGCCCAACTAGCCCTCCCAGTGCGGCAAGGTGGAATAGCCGCACTGGCTAAGCACGCGTACTGGGGACACCGTGCGCTCCACCGATAACACGGTGTCTGACCAGTACGACGCCCTCTCATCCACGGTAAGCCCGGGGAGTTGGCTCAGGTATCCAACCCGGCTTCGCCACACTCCCCACCCCAGCCCAGTACCATCAGTGCCAACACCACGCACCAGGCTTCCAGTGCGTTTCCAGAGCCCTGTTCCTCCTCCACGCACTCTCCCTGTGGTGCGTGTCTCCAGCCATGCCTCCAGTTCCGGCACCACGCACCAGGCTACTGTGCGCCTCAGCAGGTCAGAGTCGGCCGTCTGCCCAACGCCGCCTGCGCTGCTTGCCTGCTCAGCACTGCCTGAACTGTCTGCCTGCCCAGCGTGGTCTGAACTGTCTGCCTGCCCAGCGCTGGTCTGTCCCAAGCCTTCAGAGCGTCCAGCCAGGAGCCAGCCAGAGCCGTCCAGCCAGGACCAGCCAGAGCCGTCCAGCAGGACCAGCCAGAGCCGTCCAGCCAGGACCAGCCAGAGCCGTCCAGCCAGGACCAGCCAGAGCCAGCCAGCCAGGAGCTGCCAGCCAGCCAGGATCCGCCAGAGCCTTCCGCAGCCAGGATCCGCCAGAGCCTTCCGCCAGCCAGGATCCGCCAGAGCCTTCCGCCAGCCAGGATCCGCCAGAGCCTTCCGCCAGCCAGGATCCGCCAGAGCCTTCCGCCAGCCAGGATCCGCCAGAGCCCCTCAGTCAGGTGCTACCCCTCAATCAGGTGCTACCCCTCAGTCAGGTGCTACCCCTCAGTCAGGTGCTACCCTCAGTCAGGTGCTACCCCTCAGTCAGGTGCTATCCCTCAGTCAGGTGCTACCCCTCAGTCTGTTACTGCCCTTTGAAATATGGGATTGACATGGAAGGTGAAGATTGGGAGGAGGCCACGGAAGCGGGGGTTGACTATGGTGGGGGGGGGACCACGACCAGCGCCAGAGCCGCCACCGTGGACAGACGCCCACCCAGACCCTCCTAGACTTTGTGCTGGTGCGCCGGAGTTCGCACCTTAAGGGGGGGGTTCTGTCACGTTCCTGACCTGTTTTCCTTTGTCATGTATTTGTTTTAGTTGGTCAGGGGTGAGTTGGGTGGGTGGTCTAGGTTTGATTTTCTATGTTGGGATTTTTGTTCGGCCTGGTATGATTCTCAATCAGAGACAGGTGTCAATCGTTGTCCCTGATTGAGAATCATACTAAGGCAGCCTGGGTTCACTTGTGTTTTGTGGGTGTTTGTTCCTGTGGAGTTTTTGTTGCCACACAGGACGGTTTCGGTTTTGTCACGTTGGTTGTTTTTGTATTTTGAAGTGTTTTGTTGATTTTCATTAAAAGAATGAACACTAACCACTCTGCGTTTTGGTCCCCACCTTCTGTGAGCGAGGACAGCCGTAACACTAACAGAAGGAACAAGGTGGGCAGATAAAAATAAAACCAAAACTATGCATCCCTGCCCAGCCTGGCAAGAGTGGCACAAAGGGTGTTTAGCATCCCCAGTGGTTGCAAGCGTGGAGAGGATATTCTGCGTTGCTGACCTGCTCTATAGACACCATCACATGAGCCTGAAGCCACAGACTCTGGCCAAACTCATGTTTGTAAAAATAAATTCAAAGGCAAACTGGAGTTCCAACAGAGAGAATCCTGGTCTGTAGATTCCAAACTGGAGGTTAAACAGAGAGAATCCGGTCTGTAGATTCCAAACTGGAGGTTAAACAGAGAGAATCCTGGTCTATAGATTCCAAAATGGAGTTTAAACAGAGAGAATCCTGGTCTGTAGATTCCAAACTGGAGTTTAAACAGAGAGAATCCTGGTCTGTAGATTCCAAACTGGAGGTTAAACAGAGAGACATGGTCTATAGATTCCAAAATGGAGTTTAAACAGAGAGAATCCTGGTCTGTAGATTCCACACTGGAGTTTAAACAGAGAGAATCCTGGTCTGTAGATTCCAAACTGGAGTTTAAACAGAGAGAATCCTGGTCTGTAGATTCAAAATGGAGTTTAAACAGAGAGAATCCTGGTCTATAGATTCCAAACTGGAGTTAAACAGAGAGAATCATGGTCTGTAGATTCCAAACTGGAGTTTAAACAGAGAGAATCCTGGTCTGTAGATTCCAAACTGGAGTTTAAAAAGAGAGAATCCTGGTCTGTAGATTCCAAACTGGAGTTTAAACAGAGATAATCCTGGTCTGTAGATTCCAAACTGGAGGTTAAACAGAGAGAACTGGTCTATAGATTCCAAAATGGAGTTTAAACAGAGAGAATCCTGGTCTGTAGATTCCACACTGGCGTTTAAACAGAGAGAATCCTGGTCTGTAGATTCCAAACTGGAGTTTAAACAGAGAGAATCCTGGTCTGTAGATTCCAAACTGGAGTTTAAACAGAGAGAATCCTGGTCTGTAGATTCCAAACTGGAGTTTAAACAGAGAGAATCATGGTTGTAGATTCCAAAATGGAGTTTAAACAGAGAGAATCCGGTCTGTAGATTCCAAACTGGAGTTTAAACAGAGAGAATCCTGGTCTGTAGATTCCAAACTGGAGGTTAAACAGAGAGAATCCTGGTCTATAGATTCCAAACTGGAGTTTAAACAGAGAGAATCCTGGTCTGTAGATTCCAAACTGGAGTTTAAACAGAGAGAATCCTGGCTGTAGATTCCAAACTGGAGTTCCAACAGAGAGAATCCTGGTCTGTAGATTCCAAACTGGAGGTTAAACAGAGAGAATGCTGGTCTGTAGATTCCAAAAATGGAGTTTAAACAGAGAGAATCCTGGTCTGTAGATTCCAAACTGGAGGTTAAACAGAGAGAATCCTGGTCTATAGATTCCAAACTGGAGTTTAAACAGAGAGAATCCTGGTCTGTAGATTCAAACTGGAGTTTAAACAGAGAGAATCCTGGTCTGTAGATTCCAATCTGGAGTTCCAACAGAGAGAATCCTGGTCTGTAGATTCCAAACTGGAGTTCCAACAGAGAGAATCCTGGTCTGTAGATTCCAAACTGGAGTTCCAACAGAGAGAATCCTGGTCTGTAGATTCCAAACTGGAGGTTAAACAGAGAGAATCCTGGTCTGTAGATTCCAAACTGGAGGTTGAACAGAGAGAATCTGGTCTATAGATTCCAAACTGGAGGTTGAACAGAGAGAATCCTGGCCTGTATATTCCAAACTGGAGGTTAAACAGAGAGAATCTGGTCTATAGATTCCAAAAATGGAGGTAAACAGAGAGAATCCTGGTCTATAGATTCCAAAATGGAGTTTAAACAGAGAGAATCCTGGTCTGTAGATTCCAAAATGGAGTTTAAATAGAGAGAATCCTGGTCTGTAGATTCCACACTGGAGGTTAAACAGAGAGAATCTGGTCTATAGATTCCAAACTGGAGGTTAAACAGAGAGAACCTGGTCTATAGATTCCAAAATGGAGTTTAAACAGAGAGAATCCTGGTCTATAAATTCCAAAATGGAGGTTGAACAGAGAGAATCTGGTCTGCCTTTACTCCAGTTGTTCCATTCATTCAGTCT
Source organism: Salvelinus namaycush (assembly GCF_016432855.1). NCBI lineage: Eukaryota > Metazoa > Chordata > Actinopteri > Salmoniformes > Salmonidae > Salvelinus > Salvelinus namaycush. The sequence continues at coordinate 24,031,798 of NC_052338.1, read as the reverse complement.
CCAAAAAACATATTAAATGACACCCTATTCCCTATTTAGTGCACTACTTTTAACCACAGCTATATATAGGGAATATGGTTCCATTTCCTGGGAAACAGAAGGGGCAGAAAAGTTATTATGAAGTACTTTATGAATGTGATCTGGCTAAGGACATCAGGTCAAACCAGGCCAAGTAGTGGAATGAAGATCTTATGATGAGTAGGCTTCCTTCGTTCACACAATCAAGCCAGAGAGACACTTATTATAATAATGATCAACCAGCTGAACTGTGACTTAGCATGAATGAGCACAGCTATTTCCTAAATTTGAGGCTAAAAATCACCATGGTCTCCTATCAGACATTAGCTGTGTCCGAAATGGCACCTATCCTTAGTCTAGTGCACTATATAGGGAATAGAATGCCCATATTGCGTACCACTAGTACACTATAGGGTGCTATTTCAGACACAGAAAATGTTTTCTAAGGTCATAACTAGGCCGAAACAGTTAAGTTATGCGCCCTCAGTCTCTAGACGTCTCCCTGTCAACATCAGAGTCAAGCAGCTCACAACCCATATGGTTTCATAACCACAATATTTGCGCCGCTGAGTGTAAAAACACATTCAGAGTATTGCATTCTGGCCTTTTGAAATCTCTGTGGAGAGAGCTGTGTCGTTTGATGGTGTTGATTGGCAAGGCGAATGTAAACCTCTATGGTAACCTTAGGTAAGCAAAGGTTAGCCAGCTGTGCCCACAACCACGCACGATGGTGTGCCCACAACCACACACATGCACGCCACACACACACACCTTAAAAAAAAGGCACGTGCGTGGATCAGAAAACCAGTCAATATCTGGTGTGACCACCATTTACCTCATGCAGCGCGACATGTATTGCATAGAGTTGATCAGGTGTGTGATTGTGGCCTGTGGAATGTTGTCCCACTTCTCTTCAGTGGCTGTGTGAAGTTGCTGGATATTGGCGGAACTGGAACACGTACATGTAGATCCAGAGCATCCCAAAACATCTCAATGGGTGACAGTCTTGGTGAGTATGTAGGCCATGGAAGAAGTGGGACATTTTCAGCTTCCAGGAATTGTGTACAGATCCTTGCGACAAGGGGCCATGCATTATCATGCTGAAACATGAGGTGATGGCGGCGAATGAATGGCAAGACAATGGGCCTCAGGATCTCGTCACGGTATCTTTGTGCATTCAAATTGCCATCAATAAAATGCAATTGTGTCGTTGTCCTTAGCTTATGCCTGCCCATACCATAACCTCCCCCACCATGGGGCAAACGGTTCACAACGTCATCTGGCCGGTTGCAAGGTACAGTTGAAACTGGGATTCATCCGTGAAGAGCACACGTCTCCAGCTCCAGCGTGTGAAGAAGTCGGATGTTGAGGTCCTGGGCTGGCGTGGTTACACGTGGTCTGCGGTTGTGAGGCCGGTTGGACGTACTGCCAAATTCTTTAAAACGACGTTGGAGGCGGCTTATGTTAGAGAAATTAACATAAAATTATCTGGCAACAGCACTGGTGGCATTCCTGCAGTCAGCATGCCAATTGCACACTCCCTCAAAACTTGAGACATCTGTGGCATTGTGTAGTATGACAAAACTGCACATTTTAAAGTGGCCTTTTATTGTCCCCAGTACAAGGGATGCTCACTAACAGGGATGTAAACCATTTGTGCACACAATTTGAGATAAATAAGCTTTTTGTGCGTATGTAACATTTCTGGGATCTTTTATTTCATCTCATGGAACCAACATTTTACATGTTGCGTTTATATTTCTGTTCAGTGGAGTGAATTTTATGATGGGGTCTTTATTTCCTCTTCTCTCCTCTTCTTCTCTTTTTCCTCTCCTCCTCTTTCTTTCTTCTCTCCCTCTTCTCATATTCTTTTTTCCTTTCTCTCACTTTCTTATTTCTCCTCTTTTCCTTTCTCCACTTCTTATCTTCTTTCCATCTTATCTTCGTCCTCTTTTTTCTCTTCTCTCCTCTTCTTTCTTCTCTTCTCTCCCTCTCTTCTCTCTTCTTCTCTTTTTCCTCTTCTCTTCTTTTCTCCTCTTCACCTCTTCTGTTCCCTTCTCTTCTTCTAAACCAACCCTTCCAGCCAGCTGGATCTTCCTAATTTAACTTTAACTCTCCCTCTTTATTTTCAATAGCTTTCTCACTTTCTTCTCTTCCCTCTCGACTATATACTGTATGTTACCAGTCCCTCTCTCTCTTATCCCATCACTTTTTACTATTTCCCTCTCCTTTATCGTCCCTCCATCCCTCACCCCTCCCTCCTCTGTCCGTCTCTGTGGTGGTTGTGGTGCGCTCCTCTGTCTCCAGACAGAAAGGCCCG